>NC_042975.1:9632360-9927360 GCF_901001165.1 Salmo trutta | reverse complement strand
TATGTTTGTAACATCAAATCGCAACAAAATCACAGCATCGAATCGCAATACCTATAGAATCCTGGGAATTGCAATACATATAGTATGGGCACCTATACTATATGATAACATCATATTGTGAGGTCCCTGGCAATTCCCAGCCCTAGCCCTCACTCTCAGGACTATATAAGAAATTGCAGCCCATTGATTTGATGTGCCGAGGGAACAATGACCACTGCTATTGAGGCTAATGAAAGCAGAGCGTGTGTTAACTATGGATGAGGTCAATCCATTTCACTCTATGGTCTGGGCCTCCTCTCACTGTTAGTGACAGAGCTGCTCTATAAGAAACTGCAGGTCCATTTCAATTTCAACCTGGGTATCTACTTTGTATGTTAATAATGTGTAATAAATCCAGAAGAAACATCCAGTATGTCCTCAGGTACTGTGGATCACACACTGTTATATTCACATGGACGGTCAGCTTGCTAGCTCAAGTATTACAGAGATTCTCATGAGCTTATGCATGAGATCTGGCTACCATGACAACCCAATTACCATTGTGTTCCCTGTACAGCTAAGGAAGGAATCCTAAGGAACTTACATCTGCATCCGTGAAGTTGATGCATTCCCAAAGATAACTCCTCAGGAACACTATATGTGCTTAAAAGAGCAGAATTCTAATATTAACAACGCTAGCAGGCAGAAACGTAGCAAAGTAGCATCTTAGCGCTGAGGGAAGAGTTGGTCTGTCTCAGTGAATTAAGAAATTAACTTTCAGAGTACCTTGAGCCTCTCTGACACTCCATCAGTGAAGCTGATGGTAAACTCCTCCACCTTGGGCACCTTCATCTTGGATTTCTTCTGGTCCGTCTGGTACTCAGTCCGTGTCTTCACCACCACCTACAGAGAAAGGAGAGGGCAAAACACAGTCAGTTACAGTGACACAGCAAAACAATGTCCCTTAGGGGTTAGCTGGACTTCAGTTAGACAGAGCCATCATACTACACAGTCTTACTGTTACGTCATCACTGTGTTATCTATTCAAGGGCAGAGAGAGAAACATAAAAACTCTAACCTCTACCTCTGCCAAGCAACTGTCAGGGGTTGGCTATTTTAGGCACTGGCCTGTATGATGCACCCCAATCAGAACCAATCCACTCTCTTTTAACACGATGTAGAGGAACAGAGAGTTGGGTAAGCAGAGGCCTGTCCCAGTAATGTCACTCTGCCATTCTTCACTGAAATTGGCTCAGAATAGCAGTCAAAACACAGAGGGGGAGAGAGAGATAAAAATGTGCACGTGATTACATCCTGAGTGCTCTCGAGTGGCGCAGCGGTTTAAAGCACTGCATCTCAGTTCTAGAGGTGTCACTACAGACCCTGGTTCGATCCCGGGCTGTATCACAACCTTCTTAACTGACTTGCCTAGTCAAATAAAGGTTAAATAAAAAAATGTAAAAACATCCCCTTGAGCCTCATTGTGCTGCTTGTATGAAAGTCACATTGAACGTTTCGTCAGAAAGTATACTCTGCAGTAAATGACTAATGAATTCAGCACATTGTACTGCTGTTTCCTTATCACTGCTACAGGTCACTGTGACTGTACTGCTGGTTCCTAATCACTGCCACTGTGACTGTACTGCTGGTTCCGTATCATTGCTACAGGCCACTGTGACTGTACTGCTGGTTCCGTATCACTGCTACAGGCCACTGTGACTGTACTGCTGGTTCCGTATCACTGCTAAAGGCCACTGTGACTGTACTGCTGGTTCCTTATCACTGCTACAGGCCACTGTGACTGTACTGCTGGTTCCGTATCACTGCTACAGGCCACTGTGACTGTACTGCTGGTTCCTTATCACTGCCACTGTGACTGTACTGCTGGTTCCTTATCACTGCTACAGGCCACTGTGACTGTACAGCTGGTTCCTTATCACTGCCACTGTGACTGTACTGCTGGTTCCTTATCACTGCTACAGGCCACTGTGACTGTACTGCTGGTGCCTTATCACTGCTACAGGCCACTGTGACTGTACTGCTGGTTCCTTATCACTGCTACAGGCCACTGTGACTGTACTGTGACTGTACTGCTGGTTCCTTATCACTGCTACAGGCCACTGTAACTGTACTGTAACTGTACTACTGGTTCCTTATCACTGCTACAGGCCACTGTGACTTTACTGCTGGTTCCTTATCACTGCCACTGTGACTGTACTGCTGGTTCCTTATCACTGCTACAGGCCCCTGTGACTGTACTGCTGGTGCCTTATCACTGCTACAGGCCACTGTGACTGTACTGCTGGTTCCTTATCACTGCTACAGGCCACTGCTACAGGCCACTGTAATTGTACTGCTGGTTCCTTATCACTGCTACAGGCCACTGTGATCGTACTGTTCCTCTCAGATATCTATCTGCAGACACTCTTCCCCAGGACCTCTCTAACTTGACAAATTACAGGAACTGAATGGTGCTAGCGCTTCCAATAATAGGATCAAGGAATACATTTCCAAAATAATTGCACCTTCCACAAACCCTTGGTACCTCCTCTCTCTACAGCACAACCTGGAATTAATGGCATTATATTGTCCTGATGTCTCCAAGAGACTCAGCTACTTGCCCTGAACTCTGCAATTACAGCCTCTCTAACTTCTTCCCCCATCATGTTGACATTTCATTTCCCCCCTGAAATACCAGGCTGTCTGCACCCCATGCTTCTCTGTCTCTTTTTTTTAGAGACACTGTTATCATTACCACTGCCATTTCATTTCTCATTCATGGGGAAAAAGCAATATGTAGGCTTCCCTTGGGTGAGGACATGCAGTTCCCAGGTACAGTAGGTCATCCTAGGAGTTCCACTGAGTCAGATAATCAAACGGACTGTATTTGCATTATAATTTACCTTCATGATAATAAGATCACAGAGAGATCATTTTCTAATCCTAGAACAGGATCCCATTTTATGTCATTATGGATAAGTCCCAAATGGCACCCTATTCCCTATATAGTGCATTACTTTTAGGGATAGGGTCCTAGTCAAAGTAGTGCGCCAAATAGGGAATAGGCTACCATTTGGGACGTATCCAATGACTTCCTGTCTGAATAATACACATGAATGACTGCATCACTGCTACAAGGAATAAGGAGGTGGAACTCCAAAGAAACTATCAAGATAATAAGACTACCAACATAACAAAAAAAAGCCCCCAAATATGGTCTTTACATATTCTGCTAGATTCTCCTTTATGCTTTGGTGTGCACACTTTTCTAAGAAACACTGCAGTTATTCTGAAAGGAAACTCCAGGTTTGTATTAGATGACTCACTTGTACTGTATAGTCACAACATGGCATCCCTCATCCAATAACCAACAAGCTCTTAGATGTTTGGGCCAAGTGATGGGTCATCCAGCTCACCCTGTAAAACAGCAGCTTGTTCTCAAAGAAGTGCAATCAAAGGCTTGGCCTGGGGCCTGAATTCTTATGAAAACGATTGATTCAAAGTGCTGCATGTACCACCCTTCATTACACTCCACAGCTCAGTTACTCTGCTGGTTTCCCACCCAATCAAGATATTGGAGAACCTGCGGCCTGCAGGCACGTCACCGGCCATCCAGATGGGATCAGGTCTAATTCCTCTCAGCACTGACCCACAGAGAATTCTGTTTCCCTGGCCTGTTTGTTCCCCTGTCTAGCCATGTGTAGCCTTGTCTAGCCCTGTCTAGCCATGTGTAGCCCTGTCTAGCCCTGTCTAGCCCTGTGTAGCCCTGTCCATCCCTGCCTAGCCCTGTGTAGCCCTGTGTAGCCCTGTCTAGCCATGTGTAGCCCTGTCCAGCCCTGTGTAGCCCTGTGTAGCCCTGTCTAGCCATGTGTAGCCCTGTCCAGCCCTATCCAGCCCTGTGTAGCCCTGTGTAGCCCTGTGTAGCCCTGTCCAGCCCTGTGTAGCCCTGTGTAGCCCTGTCTAGCCCTGTCCAGCCCTGTCTAGCCCTGTCTAGCCCTGTGTAGCCCTGTGAAGCCATGTGTAGCCCTGTCTAGCCCTGTGTAACCCTGTCTAGCCCTGTGTAGCCATGTGTAGCCCTGTCTAGCCCTGTGTAACCCTGTCCAGCCCTGTGTAGCCCTGTGTAGCCCTGTGTAGCCCTGTCTAGCCCTGTGTAGCCCTGTCCAGCCCTGTGTAGCCCTGTGTAGCCCTGTCCAGCCCTGTGTAGCCCTGTGTAGCCCTGTGTAGCCCTGTCTAGCCCTGTCTAGCCCTGTGTAGCCCTGTCCAGCCCTGTCCAGCCCTGTCCAGCCCTGTGTAGCCCTGTGTAGCCCTGTGTAGCCCTGTCTAGCCCTGTCTAGCCCTGTGTAGCCCTGTCTAGCCCTGTCCAGCCCTGTCTAGCCCTGTCTAGCCCTGTGTAACCCTGTCTAGCCCTGTGTAGCCATGTGTAGCCCTGTCCAGCCCTGTGTAGCCCTTTCCAGCCCTGTGTAGCCCTGTCTAGCCCTGTGTAACCCTGTCTAGCCCTGTCTAGCCCTGTCTAGCCCCGTGTAGCCCTGTCCAACCCTGTCTAGCCCTGTCTAGCCCTGTGTAGCCCTGTCCAGCCCTGTGTAGCCCTGTCTAGTCCTGTCCAACCCTGTCTAGCCCTGTCCAGCCCTGTCTAGCCCTGTGTAGCCCTGTCCAGCCCTGTGTAGCCCTGTCCAGCCCTGTGTAGCCTTGTGTAGCCCTGTCTAGCCCTGTCTAGCCCTGTGTAGCCCTGTCCAGCCCTGTCCAGCCCTGTCTAGCCCTGTCCAGCCCTGTGTAGCCCTGTGTAGCCCTGTCTAGCCCTGTCCAGCCCTGTCCAGCCCTGTCCAGCCCTGTCTAGCCCTGTGTAGCCCTGTGTAGCCCTGTCTAGTCCTGTGTAGCCCTGTCTGGCCCTGTGTAGCCCTGTGTAGCCCTGTCTAGCCCTGTGTAGCCCTGTCTAGCCCTGTGTAGCCCTGTCTAGCCCTGTCCAGCCCTGTCCAGCCATGTCTAGCCCTGTCTAGCCCTGTGTAGCCCTGTGTAGCCCTGTCCATTCCTGTCTAGTCCTGTCCAACCCTGTCTAGCCCTGTCCAGCCCTGTCCAGCCCTGTCTAGCCCTGTGTAGCCCTGTCTAGCCCTGTCCAACCCTGTCTAGCCCTGTGTAGTCCTGTGTAGCCCTGTGTAGCCCTGTGTAGGCCTGTCCAGCCCTGTGTAGTCCTGTGTAGCCCTGTGTAGCCCTGTGTAGCCCTGTGTAGGCCTGTCCAGCCCTGTGTAGTCCTGTGTAGCCCTGTCTAGCCCTGTCCAGCCCTGTCTAGCCCTGTCCAGCCCTGTCCAGCCCTGTCTAGCCCTGTGTAGCCCTGTCTAGCCCTGTCCAACCCTGTCTAGCCCTGTGTAGCCCTGTCCAGCCCTGTGTAGCCCTGTCCAGCCCTGTGTAGTCCTGTGTAGCCCTGTCCAGCCCTGTGTAGTCCTGTGTAGCCCTGTGTAGCCCTGTCCAGCCCTGTCCAGCCCTGTCTAGCCCTGTCCAACCCTGTCTAGCCCTGTCTAGCCCTGTGTAGCCCTGTCCAGCCCTGTGTAGCCCTGTCCAGCCCTGTGTAGTCCTGTGTAGCCCTGTGTAGCCCTGTCCAGCCCTGTGTAGTCCTGTGTAGCCCTGTGTAGCCCTGTCCAGCCCTGTCCAGCCCTGTGTAGCCCTGTGTAGCCCTGTCCAGCCCTGTCTAGCCCTGTGTAGCCCTGTGTAGCCCTGTGTAGCCCTGTGTAGCCCTGTCCAGCCCTGTCTAGCCATGTGTAGCCCTGTCCAGCCCTGTGTAGCCCTGTCCAACCCTGTCTAGCCCTGTGTAGCCCTGTCCAACCCTGTCCAGCCCTGTGTAGCCCTGTGTAGCCCTGTCCAACCCTGTGTAGCCCTGTCCAGCCCTGTGTAGCCCTGTCCAACCCTGTCCAGCCCTGTGTAGCCCTGTCCAACCCTGTCCAGCCCTGTGTAGCCCTGTCCAACCCTGTCCAGCCCTGTCTAGTCCTGTCCAGCCCTGTCTAGCCCTGTGTAGCCCTGTCCAGCCCTGTGTAGCCCTGTGTAGCCCTGTCCAGCCCTGTGTAGCCCTGTCTAGCCCTGTGTAGCCCTGTCTAGCCCTGTCCAGCCCTGTCTAGCCCTGTCCATCCCTGTGTAGCCCTGTCCAGCCCTGTGTAGCCCTGTCCAGCCCTGTGTAGCCCTGTCTAGCCCTGTGTAGCCCTGTCCAGCCCTGTCCAGCCCTGTGTAGCCCTGTCCAGCCCTGTGTAGCCCTGTCCAGCCCTGTCTAGCCCTGTGTAGCCCTGTCCAACCTTGTCCAGCCCTGTGTAGCCCTGTCCAACCCTGTCCAGCCCTGTGTAGCCCTGTCCAACCCTGTCCAGCCCTGTCCAGCCCTGTCTAGTCCTGTCCAGCCCTGTCTAGCCTTGTGTAGCCCTGTCCAGCCCTGTGTAGCCCTGTGTAGCCCTGTCCAGCCCTGTGTAGCCCTGTCTAGCCCTGTGTAGCCCTGTCTAGCCCTGTCCAGCCCTGTCTAGCCCTGTCCATCCCTGTGTAGCCCTGTCCAGCCCTGTGTAGCCCTGTCCAGCCCTGTGTAGCCCTGTCTAGCCCTGTGTAGCCCTGTCCAGCCCTGTCCAGCCCTGTGTAGCCCTGTCCAGCCCTGTGTAGCCCTGTCCATCCCTGTCCAGCCCTGTGTAGCCCTGTCTAGCCCTGTGTAGCCCTGTCTAGCCCTGTCCAGCCCTGTCTAGCCCTGTCCATCCCTGTGTAGCCCTGTCCAGCCCTGTGTAGCCCTGTCCAGCCCTGTGTAGCCCTGTCTAGCCCTGTGTAGCCCTGTCCAGCCCTGTGTAGCCCTGTCCAGCCCTGTGTAGCCCTGTCCATCCCTGTCCAGCCCTGTGTAGCCCTGTCTAGCCCTGTGTAGCCCTGTCTAGCCCTGTCTAGCCCTGTGTAGCCCTGTGTAGCCCTGTCCAGCCCTGTGTAGCCTTGGTTAAACTTGGAGGGATAACAACAGCTGTAGCTCCCTGGCAACTCCTCCAACACAGGATGACAGAATAGACTCAACCCCACAGTGTTTTGAGTTATGTTTGAAGGTACAATGTGTAAATACCCTTTAGACCTCGTGCCGCTCTCTGTAATACTGTCCAGAGATGGTGTCATGGTTGACTTTCTCTTCCATCTATTTCAGTCATTGTTTTACATTCACCTGATAAACGGTGACATTTTGCTGCGAAAAGACAGAGTCATTTGATTTTCTTTTTTGTTACTGTCCATATGTAGCTTGTTTTTGGTCGCAGGTTCAGGAATGGCTGAAGAATTGCAACATTTACCTGGAGTTAACTCTGCAGATAGCACTGCTGGGTGATGTGAAAAGTCATAGTCAATTGATCAATAATATAATAATACTCGTACCTAAAATGTGTATCTTTAATTTACAATCTGTAGAAACGATGAGAATAGAAAGGTTCAGAACTTTTGTGAAACATCACAGAACAGTTGAACAATATATGGCAAATAGAAATAAAATGATGTTCAGAGATAGATGGGAGGGGTTGAGGGGAGCTGAAGGGTGGGACTAAAAACAAATAAAAGATAACTAATGTATAAGTTTCTGTAGTGTAGTGGTTATCATGTTCGCTTAACACGCGAAAGGTCCCTGGTTTGAAACCGGGCAGAAACAGCGCTCATTGACACATGCAACAAGTACCGTATTTGTAAAGATAATTATAAAAAAATGCATGAAATTAAATGTATGAAAATGAATGCATTCACAACTGTAAGTCGCTCTGGATAAGAGTGTCTGCTAAATGACTAAAATGTAAAAAAATATAATATACCATGTCCATAAAATGTATATAGCACAGGAGGTTGGTGGCACCTTAATTGGGGAGAACGGGCTTGTGGTAATGGCTGGAGCGGAATTGATGGAATGGTATCAAATACATCAAACACATGGTTTCCATATGTGTGATGCCATTCCATTTGCTCCATTCCAGTCATTATTATGAGCTGTCCTCCCCTCAGCAGCCTCCACTGTTATTTAGTATGTATAAACTGGAAGTAGAAGCCTAAGTGTTGTTGTCCATTAGTTTACTCCAATTAGGGCAGGGGTTCTAGGGTTAGGGGAAAATAATAAAGGAAAATATATCAAATATATTTAAAATAATATCTACATTTATAAACAAAATATATATGGTGGATTGTAAATTATGCAGACAATTACATTGATAGAAGCTGCAATCTATCTGCAATGTTAAAGCTGATCCACCCCCTAAAAAGACATTATTTCCATATAACATACAGCCAAGATACTCTGAGAAAACATGGTAACATCACCTCAGGCTGGGGAGGTTTTTAAACAGACAATGAACATGGAATCTTGGGAATGCAGCAGAATGTGAACTGTACCCACAGCTATGCATCATCTGTAGCCCAACAAGACTACACTGTGTCTAGTCTACACACACCACTGCCCTCCAGAGCTCTGAGAGCCTGCCTAGACCACCTCTCAATCTCTGTCAGGGACGAACTAGATACTAGAATGACAGCGCTTTGAGGGGAATCTGGAGACATTGATGTCCACTCTTCATAGAGACAACAAAGACTATTCAAACCCTCTGATGTCATATCATGTCATTTCATGTCATTTTCACTGTTCAGGAAACACAGGACCACTGTAGCCCATTTATGAACATTTTAACAACTTGACCATGTTCTGTTATAATATCCACCCGGCACAGCCAGAAGAGGACTGGCCACCCCTCATAGCCTGGTTCCTCTCTAGGTTTCTTCCTAGGTTTTTGGCCTTTCTAGGGAGTTTTTCCTAGGGAGTTTTTCCTAGCCACCGTGCTTCTTTCACATGCTTTGCTTGCTGTTTGGGGTTTTAGGCTGGGTTTCTGTACAGCACTTTGAGATTTCAGCTGATATACGAAGGGCTATATAAATAAATTTGATTTGATTTGATTTTGATTTGTAAACACATTATGAAATGAGCCTTCACTGCATTGTTTCAAATGTCAATAATTGCCCATTAAAATAAATAACTCAACTGCATTTTCCAAGGCTGTATGCAAAGTAGAGCCTTCATATTTTTTCTAGTTATCCAACCACCCTGGGGAAATATATTGGCATAGCACCTAGTCCACTTCAACAACTCCATCTCCAAACAACCAGCAATTATGTACTTATCCATTTTGACATGTTCACTAAAGCAGCTGTTCCCGTAATCACAGCCCAATAGCACTGCTCTTGACCCATTCTGACCCTCTGAATGGTATATCTTATATGACACTTGAGAGGCATGAATCAACGCATTGACAATTCTGAGTGGTGCTCCAATTCCTCCTAGGGCGGGCATGGGAGAGACAGACAGATAAAGAGATAAAGATGTTCTATCTGTCTGTGTTTGTCTGCCATGCTGGCCAATGGATCCTCCATCTCCCCAGAGTCTCCCTTTATAACACTGTTGTGGAAGGAGAAGCAGGACCTGCTATTGTGACCCTGCCCCCTTAAGTGAAATATGACACAGGGCTCTTTTGTAATGCTGCAAGTCTGTGTGGAGTGACAGGCCACTCCAGTTAGCAGGTGTACTGAGAGATTGTGCCTTCATCAGCAGAATACAAGACGAGGGCTGAAGCACCACTCTGCAAAAGTGTCACGGTTCTTCTCCTAATGGTTACTATAGAGTGACGGGCTCGGCCTGCATGGGGCCACGGGCTCTGCTGTGCTGTCGATCAAATAAACCAAGAGCCAGCCTCATGATCAGCTGGGAGCTGACAAATAAATCACAGGGAGAGGACAGTTATTTCTTTACATCCTCAATGTCAAATTAATAGCAGCATTTCCCTGCTGAAGTAAAACATGCATGAAATGACATCAGCAGATATGCCTTGTGACAACACAACAAAGGACCTGTCCTTCACTCCTACGAAGAAAAAAAAATAAACTGCTGCATTCATATGGAGAACACTCGCCGATCAGCTGTTATGATTAAAAATCCCTTCAAAGTAAGATTCAATTATATGCATTATTAAACAATTACAAATATCATTACTCATATCAATCATATTAACACGTTCAGTTCAGTGATTCATTCATCATCATTCTGTGTAATAAGCAGCAGAAGTCTTCAGTGCCGGGCAAAAAAATAAACCCCCTTGTCAAAGTAAATTAGAGATGACATGTTTGCTGGCTTCCTTGAATGGATGATGTACATGCCAGTTATACACCTGCTTCTTTAATAGGTGCTTTAAACAAAGGAAGCAAGAGGGCAATTGAGATGACAGAAAGATGGGATTTCTGTTCAATTATGTAATGGCAATGGCAATAAATCAAGGAGTGAGTCGAAGAGGAGAACAGAGCAGAAAGACAGTCCTTTTTACCTTGTCTGGGGCTCCATACTGGAGGTTACCGACGTCCAGAGGGGTGATAAGCGGCACGTTTTGGAAGCCATCCTCCACACTAACCGGTTTAGCGCCTTTGTCTTCTAGATTGCTCCCCAGTTTAACCATCTTTACTAATAGAAAATAGTGCACTTCTCAAGCAGATGCTGTAAATATAACAAAAACTATGTTAGTTCATTGTTCATGTGTCATTTATCAAACAATAAAAAATCTACTGACCACGCAAATCGATACGTTTGTTATTTAATCCAACCAAGTTTATTTAAACATTTAAATGACCTACATTGGATTTCAACTTTAACTTCATAATAACATCAAATATTGTAACAGGCTAATAAGATGCTATGAAAACCCGTTTAATTATTCAAAAGATTTGATAAATTAAATGTGGGTGTGCAGGCTAATTTGAGATATAATTTCCCCCATCTAATTTATCAAAATTAATATATTCTACATTTAAAAAAGGTGGAAAATCACCTTTTCCAACGCCACAGAGCAGGCATCAAAATAAATACTATGTTATCGGGCTATGTTCATAGGGCTACACCTGCAGTAACCTAGCCTAGTCTACTTCGCCCTTAGCGTCCAAAAACAATATGTCAAATAAAAACATCTACTTACGATGGACACACTTTTATAAATCCTTTTCGTTTCTTCGTCTGCTGTTTTGTAGGCTAATATCAAAGACGCGAGGCAAAGAACGCAGATGCAGGCAGACCGGGCTAAAACGCAATCAAAGCTTGGTGGTGCTGATGCGAGACAGTAGGCAGAGTAGCAGATTCCATAGGCAACCCAGCCCCCAAACCCAAACACTGCCTCCTCACTTTATACTTGCAAACGGCACCACTAGGTGGATTTTTGAATGAAATCCCACATTTGTTTTGGCCGATTTGAATAAAACCATAAACCTCACTCAGATGTATTTTCTTAGTCTTTATCGCCATCTAGAGACCTGAAGTTAAAACTGTGCGGCAGGGTTGGGTAGTAACGGATTACATGTTTCGGGATAACTAAATGTAGTAACTGTAATCAACCCGGATTATAAAACAAAAATGTCTAATCGGATTACAGTAAATAATCCGCCCAACATTTACTGTGCCTGTCTGTATCTCTCCCTCTGCATAATAAATAGCCATCTCTATAAAACTGCCTTCACATCATCTAGTAACTTTATAAATAACAGCATATGACTGGGAAAATCCACTTGAAAGCCAATCCAATTGATAATTGCAAGTGGGAAACTCATCTATTATCCCAGTTCTCCCCTGCACCTCTCCGGCGTTATTTGTCAGCAAAAAAGACATTAAGCATGGCGGTGTCATCAGCAGTAGTTTATTGATTCTGTTTATCTTCCTTTTGATTTAGAAAGTGAAAGCATCTCTGGATATACTTTTCGTCGGCAAAAAAGAGCAAAACACTCATAAACCTTCTAATGACCACCATGTTTGATGGTATTTCCCAGTTCGAAACGTGAAAGCACACAACTTGTATTTACGACTTCGCAACTGGTAATTACCACATTCCCACTTTGTTAGAAAGTAGAACTGAGGAGCAGTTAAGTAAAACTGAGGAGAAATAACATTAAAATGGACATGGCCAGTGCCGTTTCTAGACATAAACTGCCACTTCAACAGTCATTGGCCACAACTCAATGTGCTGTTTAGTTAGGATTGATAGTAGGACACACAACTAACAATTTCATAGTGCTTCAGCAGTTTGGCAGTGTGTCAGCAGTTTTCGTCTTGTTATGTCAGTCACTGACGTTAACTCAATTAGCCCATGTCAGCTAACATTGACAGCTATCTAAATCTTTTAATAATCATGGCCGAATTACTAACCGGGCACTCAAGCTACCTAGGCACCATCACCTCCAGGGGTCCCCCATTGATTTAGTCACTCTCACTCAGATATCATATGAACATTGCATAAGACATGGCAAAATGTGTAGCATTGCAGGAAATTAGCTTTAAAACTGCTAAATAAGTTTATCTCCAACCCATGCCAAAATGTGTAGAATTGCAGGAAATTTGCTTTAAAACAGCAGGGTTCTCTCCGCCCCATGGCAAAATGAATAGAATTGCTAAATTGCTAAAACTGCTAAATGTTTTCTGTGCCCCATGAGAGAAAAAAAAAGGATTACAGAAAATGTGCTTTAAAACTGCAACATTTTCTCCATGCCATTACCGTTAAAGCCACACATTTTTCTCTCCACCACCAAGACGGGGCAGCTAAAATGTTTTGCCCGGGAGATGTGGGGGCCCCACCAAAAATGCTAGAAATGGCCCTGGACATTACAATCCAAATTCCAAATTTGTGAGATGTTAAAAGTTGTCTGATGTGTTGTCCATGTTGTCCAAGTCTAACAGTTTAGCTTCCATCCCTCTCCTCATCCCAACCTGGTCTCGAACCAGAGACCCTCTGCACACATCAACAACTGACACCCACGAAGCATCGTTACCCATCCCGCCACAAAAGCCGCGGCCCTTGCAGTACAAGGGGAACAACTACTTAAGGTCGCTGAGCGAGTATCGTCTCTGATTGAAACGCTATTACCAAGCAAGAGGCACCATGAAGACCAAGGAGCTCTCCAAACAGGTCAGGGACAAAGTTGTTGATAAGTACAGATCAGGGCTGGGATATAAAAAAATATCAGAAACTTTGAGCATCCCACAGAGCGCCATGAAATCCATTAATACAACACATTTGGTGTTCGCCAAAGGGCATGTGGGAGACTCCCCAAACATATGGAAGAAGGTACTCTGGTCAGATGAGACTAGAATTCAGCTTTTTGGCCATCAAGGAAAACGCTGTGTCTGGCGCAAACCCAACACCTCTCATCACCCTGAGAATACCATCCCCACAGTGAAGCATGGTGGTGGCAGCATCATGCTGTGGGGTTGTTTTTCATCGGCAGGGACTGGGAAACTGGTCCAAATTGAAGGAATGATGGATGGTGCTAAAATACAGGGATATTCTTGAGGGAAACCTGTTTCAGTCTTCCAGTGATTTGAGACTGGGACGGAGGTTCACCTTCCAGCAGGACAATGACCCTAAGCATACTGCTAAAGCAACACTCGAGTGGTTTAAGGGGAAACAATTAAATGTCTTGGAATGGCCTAGTCAAAAGCCGAGACTTCAATCTAGTTGAGAGTCTGTGGTATGACTTAATGATTGCTGGGGGGGGGGGGGGGGTGAATAGTTATGACCACTCAAGTATTCTTATTTCTTGTTTGTTTCACAATAAAAAATATTTTGCATCTTCAAAGTGGTAGGCATGTTGTGTAAATCAAATGATACAAACCCCCAAAAAATCTATTTTAATTCCAGGTTGTAAGGCAACAAAATAGGAAAAATACCAAGGGGGTGAATACTTTCATAAGCCACTGTATTCAGACCCCTTGACTTTTTCCACATTTTGTTACGTTACAGCCTTATTCTAAAATGGATGAACTGATGAGGTAAAAAATCGAATCTACACACAGCACCCCATAATGACAAAGCAAAAATAGGTTTTTAGACATTTTTGCAAATGTATAAAAAATGTAAAACAGAAACCTTACATAAGTATTCAGAACCTTCGCTATGAGACAAAAAAATTGAGCTCAGGTGCATCCTGTTTCCATTGATCATCCTTGAGATGTTTCTACAACTTGAATGGAGTCCACCTGTGGTAAATTAAATTGATTGGACATGATTTGGAAAGGCACACACCTGTCTAGTCAAATCAAATCAAATGTTATTGGTCACATACACATGGTTGGCAGATGTTAATGCGGATGTAGCTAAATGCTTGTGCTTCTAGTTCCGACAGTGCAGAAACAAGTAATCTAACAATTCAACAACAACTACCTAATACACACAAATCTAAAGGGATGGAATAAGAATATGTACATATAAATATATAGATGAGCGATGACAGAGAGTCATAGTATATACATATGAGATGAGTAATATAAGATATGTAAACATTATTAAAGTGGCATTATTTAAAGTGAATAGTGATCCATTTATTAATATTTATTTACATTTATTTAACTAGGCAAGTCAGTTAAGAACAAATTCTTATTTATAATGACAGTCTACCACAGAACAGTGGGGTAACTGCCTTGTTCAGAACGACAGATTTTTACCTTGTCAGCTCGGGGATTCAATCCAGAAACCTTTCAGTTACTGACCCAACGCTCTAACCACTGGGCTACCTGCCGCCCCGGCAGTAAAGTGACCAATGATTTGACTGTAGGCAGCAGCCTCTCTGTGTTCGTGATGGCTTTATAACAGTTTGATGGACTTGAGATAGCTGAAAAACAGTCTCTTGGTCCCAGCTTTGATGCACCTGTACTGACCTTGCCTTCTGGATGGTAGCGGGGTGAACAGGCTGTGGCTCAGGTGGTTGTTGTCCTTGATGATCTTTTTGGCCTTCCTGTGACATCGGGTGCTGTAGGTGTCCTGGAGGGCAGGTAGTTTGCCCCCGGTGATGCGTTGTGCAGACCGCACAACCCTCTGGAGAGCCTTACGATTGAGGGTGGTGAGGTTGGCGTACCAGGCGGGGATACAGCCCGACAGGATGCTCTCAATTGTGCATCTGTAAAAGTTTGAGGGTTTTAGGTGACAAGCCACATTTCTTCAGCCTCCTGAGGTTGGAGTGGCGCTGTTACACCTTCTTCACCACACTGTCTGTGTGGGTGTACCATTTCAGTTTGTCCGTGATGTGTACTCCACCACTACTGTCTCGTCGATGTGGATGGGGGGGTGCTCCCTCTGAAGTCCACGATCATTTGTTGTTTTCCTGACATCACACTCTGAGTGCCCTCACCTCCTCCTTGTAGGCTGTCTCGTCATTGTTGGTAATCAAGCCCACTACTGTTGTGTCATCTTCACACTTGATGATTGAGTTGGAGGCGTGCATGGCCACACAGTCATGGGTGAACAGGGAGTACAGGAGAGAGCTTGTGGGGCCCCAGTGTGGGGCCCCCTTGTGGGGCCCCAGTGTTGATGATCAGAAAAGTGGAGATGTTGTTTCCTACTTTCACCACCTGGGGGCAGCCCGTCAGAAAGTCCAGGACCCAAATGCACAGGGCAGGGTTGAAATACAGGGTATCAAGCTTAATGATGAGCTTGGAGGGTACTATAGTGTTGAATGCTGTGCTGTAGTCAATGAACAGCATTCTTGCATAGGTATTCCTCTTTTCTAGATGGTATAGGGCAGTGTACAGTGTGATGGCAATTGCATCATCTGTGGACCTGCTGGGGCGGTATGCAAACGGAAGTGGGTCTAGGGTGGCAGGTAAGGTGGAGGTGATATGATCCTTGACTAGTCTCTCAAAGCCACTCATGATGACAGATGTGAGTGCTACGGGGTGATAGTCATTTAGTTCAGTAATCTTTACCTTCTTGGGTACAGGAAAAAGGACTATATAAGGTCCCACAGTTGACACTGCATGTCAGAGCAAAAACCAAGCCATAGTGTCGAAGGAATTATCCGTAGAGCTCCAAGACAGGATTGTGTCGAGGCACAGATCTAGGGAAGGGTACCAAAATATGTCTGTAGCATTGAAGGTCCCCAAGAACATAGTGGCCTCCATCATTCTTAAATAGAAGAAGTTTGTAACTACCAAGACTCTTTCTAGAGCTGGCTACACAGCCAAACTGAGCAATCAGAGGACCCAATGTTCACTCTGACAGATCTCCAGACTGCCTTAGTGGAGATGGGAGAACCTTCCAGAAGGACAACCATCTCTGCAGCACTCCACCAATCAGGCCTTTATAGTAGAGTGGCCAGACGGAAGCCACTCCTCAGTAAAAGGCACATGACAGCCCACTTGGAGTTTGCCAAAAGGCACCTAAAGGACTTTCAGATCATAAGAAACAAAATTCTCTGGACTGATGAAACCAAGATTGAACTCTTTGGCCTGAATGCCAAGCGTCACGTCTGGAGGAAACCTTACACCACCCCTATGGTAAAGTATGGTGGTGGCAGCATCATGATGTGGAAATGTTTTTCAGTGACAGGGACTGGGAGACTAGTCAGGATTGAGGAAAGATGAACGGAGCAGAGTACAGAGGGATCCTTGATGGAAACCTGCTCCAGAGCGCTCAGGACCTCAGACTGGGGTGAATGTTTACCTTCCAACAGGACAACGACCCTAAGCACACATCCAAGACAACGCAGGAGTGGTTTCGGGACAAGTCTCTGAATGTCCTTTAGTGGCCCAGCCAGAGCCTGGACTTGAACCCAATCTAACATCTCTGGTGAGACCTGAAAATAGCTATGCAGTGGCGCTCCCCATCCAACCTGACAGAGCTTGAGATGATCTGCAGAGAAGAATGGGAGAAACTCCCCAAATACAGGTGTGCCAAGCTTTGTAGCGTCATACCCAAGAAGACTCTATGCTGTCATCGCTGCCAAAGGTGCTTCAACAAAATACTTAGTAAAGTGTCGGAATACTTATGTAAATGTGAAATTTCCGTTTAAAAAAATATATATATGCAAAAATGTCTTAACCTGCTTTTGCTTTGTCATTATGGGGTATTGTGTATAGATTGATGAGGGGGAAAAAATATTTAACCCATTTTAGAATAAGACTGTAACAAAAGAAAATGTGGAAAAAGTCCACCGGTCTGAATACTTTCCAATGCACTGAATTCTGCACCAGATCACATAGGGTACACAGGATACACACAGTGTTCAATAACCTAAGATGTACAATTCCTGTCCTAGAGTACTGATTCTTATCAATGTTCTAACTGAGACAACATGCCCAGGGCAGAGGCCTTGCCTTCCTATGCATTTTACCAGACACCACGACCTAGCTGTGTTTACAGAGTGGTCCATTTCTCTGTGACCTTGTTACTGACTGCCACAGAAGCAGAGAGCGAGAGAGAGAGCGAGAGAGAGAAGCAGGCATCCGGTAGCAGAATGGATTGGCTCAGCAGAACCTTTGTCTCCCCTGTGAGATAGACAGGCGTTATGTCATCTGGATCTTTCATCCAAGCCTTGTATCAGTAATATTCTATGCACACTTCCTGCATCAGGATAGCCACGCAATGACATCTAAAACGTTTTCTCTTGCATGACTTATTTGGATGATAGCAAGGTAATTGGATATCAAATGATTTTGTCTACATTGAAGAAAAACACTAGGGGAGAGTTGGGTTAGTTGAGCCACCCCTTGTTTCTAGGAAATCATACACAAAAAGAGATCATCATTTCATGGAGTCTGTAAATGAAGAAACCACATACAAAAAGTGGTAAGCAAGTTAGGTAAAAAAAAATGATTTTCACAAAGTCAAATGAATTTAGTGTGTTAAAGGTTTCATGATACTTGTTTCTAAACCAAAGTAGATTGTTTTAAGACTTTAATACATCTGTTGGGGTCTCTGAAAGCTACAATATGAGGTCCTAAACCTACATGACAGTACATCGTTGTAGCTGTATGGGCTAATATAGTCAAAATGTTTGCCTTGGGTTAAATTGAGCCAATTGCCACCATACCCCATACAAATGATGATTGCAAAAATTCGATGCATATTAACCACAAAACAGACAAAATGTAATGTCATAGTGCACTCATCGTGTATTAAAAGTAAAACAAGCAGGGGTCTAGCCCCCCCTTGAGGTTCTTGAGAGAGAAGCCAAGGAAGTGAGAGAAGGAAAGAAGTCCATTTGAACAGCAGCAAGAGATGAAAAAAATACACTGAATGACACTGAAGAGGTACATTAATAAAAAATACTATTAACATGTACCTGTGTGAAAGAGAGGCTATGATAGAGTAGCAGAGGCACACCAGGTCTTATCTGATGACATGGAGTCTGAGCTTGATAAAGAGAGGCTATGATAGACTAGCAGAGGCACACCAGGTCTTATCTGATGACATGGAGTCTCAGCTTGATAAAGAGAGGCTATGATAGAGTAGCAGAGGCACACCAGGTCTTATATGATGAAAATGGAGTCAAAGCTTAATAAAGAGAGGCTATGATAGACTAGCAGAGGCACACCAGGTCTTATATGATGACATGGAGTCTGAGCTTGATAAAGAGAGGCTATGATAGAGTAGCAGAGGCACACCAGGTCTTATCTGATGACATGGAGTCTCAGCTTGATAAAGAGAGGCTATGATAGAGTAGCAGAGTCACACAAGGTCTTATATGACGACATGGAGTCTGAGCTTGATAAACATATCAAGAATTTCACAGACCAGTTTCATGGGCTTAGTAGCCTCAAATTGGCACATCAAAACAACATCCTTGTCCCGGACAACTGGACACGAAATGGAAGGGTAAGTGATAAAATTAAATCAAATCAAACGTTATTTGCCACAAGTGTAGACTTTACTGTGAAATGCTTACTTACAAGCCCTTAACCAACAGCACAGTTCAAAAAGAAAATATTTACCAAGTAGACTAAAGAAAAAGTAATAACCAAAAGTAATAAAATCAGAATAACAATAACGAGGCACCGGTACCGAGTCAGTGTGCAGGGGTACAGGCTAGGTAATCTGTACATGTAGGTGGGGGTGAAGTGACTATGCATAGGTAACAAACAAACAGCGAGTAGCAGCAGTGTACAAGATTGTGGGGGGGGGGGGGGGGGGTCAGTGTACATTGTCCGGTGGCGATTTTTCTGAATTGTTCAGCAGTCTAATGGCTTGGGGGTAGAAGCTGTTGAGGAGCCATGTGGTCCTAGACTTGGCGCTCCGGTACCGCTTGCCGTGCGGTAGCAGAGAAAACAGTCTATAACTTGGGTGACTGGAGTCTCTGACAATTTTATGGGCTTTCCTCTGACACCGCCTATTATATAGGTCCTGGATGGCAGGAAGCGTGGCCCCAGTGATGTACTGGGCCGTTCGCACTACCCTCTGTAGTACCTTACGGTCAGATGCCAAGCAGTTGCCATACAAGGTGGTGATGCAACCGGTCAGGATGCTCTCGATGGTGCAGCTGTAGAACCTATTGAGGATCTGGGGGCCCATGCCAAATTGTTTCAGTCTCCTGAGGGGGAAAAGGTTTTTGTCGTGCCCTCTTCACGACTGTCTTGGTATGTTTGGACCATGAGAGTTTGTTGGTGATGTGGACACCAAGGAACTTGAAACTCTTGACCCGCTCCACTATAACCCCGTCGATGTTAATGGGGGCCTTTTCGCCCCACCTTTTCCTGTAGTCCACGATCAGCTCCTTTGTCTTGCTCACATTGAGGGAGAGGTTGTTGTCCTGGCACCACACTGCAAATTCTCTGACCTCCTCCTTATAGGCCGTCTCATCGTTGTCGGTGATCAGGCCTACCACTGTTGTGTCGTCAGCAAACTTAATCATGGAGTCGTGTTTGGCCATGCAGTCGTGGGTGAACAGAGACTACAGAAGGGGACTAAGTACACACCCCTGAGGGGCCCCAGTGTTAAGGATCAGCGTGGCAGACGTGTTGTTGCCTACTTTTACCACCTGGGGGCGGCCTGTTAGGAAGTCCAGGATCCAGTTGCAGAGGGAGGTGTTTAGTCCCAGAGTCCTTAGCTTAGTGATGAGCTTCATGGGCACTATGGTGTTGAACGCTGAGCTGTAGTTGATGAACAGCATCCTCACATAGGTGTTCCTTTAGTCCAGGTGGGAAAGGGCGGTGTGGAGTGCGATTGAGATTGCGTCATCTGTGGATCTGTTGGTGCGGTATGCGAATTGGAGTGGGTCTAGCGTGTCCAGGAGGATCCTGCTGATGTGAGCCATGACCAGCCTTTAAAAGCACTCCTGGCTACCGACGTGACTGCAACAGGTTGGTAATCATTTAAGCAGGTTACCTTCGCTTCCTTGGGCACAGGGACTATGGTGGTCTGTTTGAAACATGTAGGTATTACAGACTCGGTCAGGGAGAGGTTGAAAATGTCAGTGAAGACACTTGACAGTTGGTCCACGCGTGCTTTGAGTACGTGTCCTGGTAATCCGTCCGACCCAGCGGCTTTGTGAATGTTGATTTGTTTAAAGGTTTTGTTCACATCGGCTACCTAGAGCGTTATCACACAGTCATCCAGAACAGCTGCTGCTCTCGTGCATGCTTCAGTGTTGCTTGCCTCAAAGCGAGCACAGAAGGCATTTAGCTCGTCTGGTAGGCTCGCGTCACTGGGCAGCTCGCGTCTGAGTTTCCCTCTGTAGTCCATAATAGTTTTCAAGCCCTGCCACATCCGACGAGCGTCAGAGCCTATGTAGTAGGATTCTATCTTAACCTGTCTGGGCTAGGGGGCAGTATTTTCACGGCCGGATGAAAAACGTACCCAATTTAAACAGGTTACTACTCTGTCTCAGAAACTAGAACATGCATATTATTAGATTTGGATAGCAAACACTCTGAAGTTTCTAAAACTGTTTGAATGGTGTCTGTGAGTATAACAGAACTCATATGGCAGGCAAAAACCTGAGAAAAAATCCAACCCAGAAGTGGATTGTAGTTTTTCAAGACTGGGCCTATTCAGTATACAGTGACTTGGGTTCAATTTGCACTTCCTAAGGCTTCCACTAGATGTCAACAGTCTTTAGAACGTGTTTCAGGCTTTTGCAGTCAACAGAGAGCGAACAAGACCTCCTGGAGTCTGATGACCGAGAGAATGACAGGCAACAATTACGTGCGTTCACGTGAGGAGATAGCTGTGTTCCAAAACGTTTTTCAAGACACTGGAATCGTCCGGTTGGAATATTATTGAAGTTCTAAGTTAAAAAGGCCCTAAAGATTGATGTTTTACAACGTTTGACATGTTTCAACGAACGTAAATATAACTTTTTGTCGTGACATTTACGGCGCACTTCCTACATTTGGAGTAGCTTACTGAATGCGCAAACAACAAGGAGTTATTTGGACATAAATTATGGACTTTATCGAACAAAACAACATTTATTGTGGATCTGGAATTCCTGGAAGTGCCTTCTGATGAAGATCATCAAAGGTAAGTGAATATTTCTAATGCTATTTATGATTTTAGATGACTCCAAAATGGCGGGTATCTGTATTGCCTGGTGTATTTTTCTGAGCGCAGTACTCAGATTATTGCAGTGTGCTTTCCCCGTGAAGCTTTTTTGAAATCTGTCACAGCGGTTGCATAAAGGAGATGTTCATCTATAATTCTTTGAATAACAGTTTAATATTTTATCAACGTTAATGATGAGTATTTTTGTAAATTGTTGTGCTGATTCACCGGCAGTATTGGAGGCAAAATATTTTCTGAACGTCACGCGCCAATGTAAAATGCTGTTTTTGGATATAAATATCAACTTTATCGAACAAAACATACATTTTTTGTGTAACATAATGTCCTAGGAGTGTCATCTGATGAAGATCGTCAAAGGTTAGTGTTTCATTTCTCTGTGTTTTGGGTTTTATTGACACATGTCCTTGCTTGGAAAATCGCTGTGTGATTATTTTTGTCTATGTACTCTCCTAACATAATCTAATGTTTTGCTTTCGCTGTAAAGCCTTTTTGAAATCGGACAATGTGGTTACATCAAGGAGACGTGTATCTTTAAAATGGTGTAAAATAGTTGTATGTTTGAGAAAGTTGAATTATGACATTTTGTTGTTTTTCAATTTGCCGTCCTGATATTTCACTGGCTGTGTCCCGCAGGTGGGATGCTACCGTCCCACCTAGCCCATAGAAGTTAATCCTGTATTGACGCTTTGCTTGTTTGATGGTTCGTCTGAGGGCATAGCGGGATTTCTTATAAGCAAGGATTAGTCTCCCGCTCCTTGAAAGCGTCAGCACAGGATGTTGCCTGTAATCCATGGCTTCTGGTTGGGATATGTACGTACAGTCACTGTGGGGACGAGGTCATCGATGCACTTATTGATGAAGCCGATGACTGAGGTGGTGTATTCCTCAATGCCATTGAATGAATCGCGGAACATCTATGCAGTCTATGCTAGCAAAACAGTCCTGTAGTGTAGCATCTGCTTCATCTGACCACTTCCGTATTGAGCGAGTCACTGGTATTTCCTTCTTTAGTTTTTGCTTGTAAGCAGGAATCAGGAGGATAGAATTGTGGTCAAATTTGCCGAATGGAGGGCGGGGGAGAGCTTTGTATGTCTCTGTGTGTGGAGTAAAGGTGGTCTAGGATTTTTTCCCCCTGGTTGCACATGTGACATGCTGATAAAAATTTGGTAAAAGTGATTTAAGTTTGCCTGCATTAAAGTCCCCGGCCACTAGGAGCGCCGCTTCTGAGTGAGCATTTTCTTCTTTGCTTATGGCCTTATAGAGTTGGTTGAGAGCTGTTTTAGTACCAACTTCGCTTTGTGGTGGTAAATAGATGGTTACGAATAATACAGATGAGAACTCTCTTGGTAGATAGTTTGGGCTACAGCTTATCATAAGGTACTCTACCTCAGGCGAGCAATACCTCGAGACTTCTTTAATATTAGACATCGCGCACCAGATGTTGACAAAAAGACACATACCCCCACTCTTCGTCTTACCAGAGGTAGCGTCTCTGTTCTGCCGGTGCATGGAAAATCCCGCCAGCTCTATATTGTCCGTTTCTGCATTCAGCCACGTCTCAGTGAAACATAAGATGTTAGTTTTTAATGTCCCGTTGGTAGGATAATCTTAATAGTAGTCAACAATTTTATTTTCTAACGATTGCACGTTAGCAAGGAGAATGGAAGGCATTGGGAGTTTATTCTCTCACCTCCGGATTCTCAGAAGGATCTCCGATCTGCGTCCCCTTTTCTTCACGCAAAAGGTGTGGATCTGGGCCTGTTCCAGTAAAATCAGGATATCCTTCTCATCAGACTCGTTAAAGGAAAACGTTTCTTCTAGTCCGCTGTGAGTAATCGCTTTTCTGATGTCCAGAAGTTCTTCTCGGTCATATGAGACGGTAGCAGCAATATTATGTACACAATAAGTTCAAAAATAAGTTACAAAATTGCACAATTGGTTGAAAGAATGTAAAACGTCAGTCATGTTCTTCGGCGCCATCTTGATGGGAGTGATATTGAAATTATATTAAACAAAGAGATATATATATATATCTGAATGTACACCCCAATCCATGAATTCAACTTTGACCTACCAGCACCATCACACTGTCACAGGACACCATCACCCACTTACCCCAAGGAGGCTCAACTTACTCTGTCCCTGTTCTCCCTAAACCCGGGGTAAGTTGTGTCAAGAAACCACTTTTTCTTTCGACAAGCTATGTTTTCAAAACTGTTGTTTACATTAATTCTGATTATATCCAGGAATACACAACATTCTGAATATATGTAGATATCTTTGTTAGAAAGAATACTATATTCCCCTTGATGTAGTGATGCTGAATGTAAAAAATGTCTCAACATACCCTACTCTCCTCTACTAGGATATGAGATGGTTTTGCCTACATTGAAGGAAAATTGTATGGGTTTACACTTTAGCCTACTCATGCAATGTGAGTGCTGCAACCTAAGTTACGCAAGGTCCCAAAGGTAGTGAGCTAATGGTTTTCTTTTCAGGTTGGAAGGATTATTAGAGGACCACAGAAAAGTGGATTCTAAGTAGCATAACCAATGGTTTCATACTTTATATTGGTAATGTACCAGTCAGCAGGTAGGTGGAGCTGCTGAGTCTGAGGAAGATGTTTACTTACTGTGTTTGTAGACACACTAATCACACCTCATTATCAAATTGAATTTCTGCAGTATTATCAATACCCTGGCATGCATGATACATCTACACTGCTCAAAAAAATAAAGGGAACTCTTAAACAACACAATGTAACTCCAAGTCAATCACACTTCTGTGAAATCAAACTGTCCACTTAGGAAGCAACACTGATTGACAATAAATTTCACATGCTGTTGTGCAAATGGAATAGACAACAGGTGGAAATTATAGGCAATTAGCAAGACACCCCCAATAAAGGAGTCGTTCTGCAGGTGGTGACCACAGACCACTTCTCAGTTCCTATGCTTCCTGGCTGATGTTTTGGTCACTTTTGAATGCTGGCGGTGCTTTCACTCTAGTGGTAGCATGAGACGGAGTCTACAACCCACACAAGTGGCTCAGGTAGTGCAGCTCATCCAGGATGGCACATCAATGTGAGCTGTGGCAAGAAGGTTTGCTGTGTCTGTCAGCGTAGTGTCCAGAGCATGGAGGCGCTACCAGGAGACAGGCCAGTACATCAGGAGACGTGGAGGAGGCCGTAGGAGGGCAACAACCCAGCAGCAGGACCGCTACTTCCGCCTTTGTGCAAGGAGGAGCACTGCCAGAGCCCTGCAAAATGACCTCCAGCAGGCCACAAATGTGCATGTGTCTGCTCAAACGGTCAGAAACAGACTCCATGAGGGTGGTATGAGGGCCCGACGTCCACAGGTGGGGGTTGTGCTTACAGCCCAACACCGTGCAGGACGTTTGGCATTTGCCAGAGAACACCAAGATTGGCAAATTCGCCACTGGCGCCCTGTGCTCTTCACAGATGAAAGCAGGTTCACACTGAGCACATGTGACAGACGTGACAGAGTCTGGAGACGCCGTGGAGAAAGTTCTGCTGCCTGCAACATCCTCCAGCATGACCGGTTTGGCGGTGGGTCAGTCATGGTGTGGGGTGGCATTTCTTTGGGGGGCCGCACAGCCCTCCATGTGCTCGCCAGAGGTAGCCTGACTGCCATTAGGTACCGTGATGAGATCCTCAGACCCCTTGTGAGACCATATGCTGGTGCGGTTGGCCCTGGGTTCCTCCTAATGCAAGACAATGCTAGACCTCATGTGGCTGGAGTGTGTCAGCAGTTCCTGCAAGAGGAAGGCATTGATGCTATGGACTGGCCCGCCCGTTCCCCAGACCTGAATCCAATTGAGCACATCTGGGACATCATGTCTCGCTCCATCCACCAACGCCACGTTGCACCACAGACTGTCCAGGAGTTGGTGGATGCTTTAGTCCAGGTCTGGGAGGAGATCCCTCAGGAGACCATCTGACACCTCATCAGGAGCATGCCCAGGCTTTGTAGGGAGGTCATACAGGCACGTGGAGGCCACACACACTACCAAGCCTCATTTTGACTTGTTTTAAGGACATTACATCAAAGTTGGATCAGCCTGTAGTGTGGTTTTCCACTTTAATTTTGAGTGTGACTCCAAATCCAGACCTCCATGGGTTGATAAATTGGATTTCCATTGATTATTTTTGTGTGATTTTGTTGTCAGCACATTCAACTATGTAAAGAAAAAAGTATTTAATAAGATTATTTCATTCATTCAGATCTAGGATGTGTTATTTTAGTGTTCCCTTTATTTTTTTGAGCAGTATATTTTACAATGACTGGCTTCATCAGCTAATCAGCTGTGGCTTGTATAGGATGACCAAGGATAAGCAAGGATGACTGTAGCATTATAGTGACATTCTACATCTTTGAAAAGATCAGAGTAACAGCTGGCATACAAACACACTGACTTTGTAGCGTGGACAAGGAAATAATCAATGGTTGTAAAATAAATGCTCATAAAATATTAATGCTTACTTTGATACCGACATTATCGAAAGCTGCTTGTGGTCAGCATTTTAACTCCCTATCTAGCGCTCTTTCACACACACACACACACACAGCCTAACTTACATAACTCATTGTGACCTTATTTGCTTGTATGTAGTAAAGATATCTGAATTAATTTGGAGGTTTTATCAACCAGGGCCCAACAATGGCTGCTGCCTAGCTTTATGAAAGCAGCAACCGATAAACCGCTACAGAAAACGGACTGTTACAACCCACACCGAAATAAACACACAATGGGCCTTATCACAGTTAAGTTTTATTCATTCAACATTTCACATTACAAATATTTCAAAATGATGCACTGTTATAAATAGTTGGCTGCAAACAATTAAATAACAGAATTTTATTTTTCGTTTCACTAGCACTGCTACAGACCAACTCCTAGAAATATGGACATTTTGTATTACATAACTTAATTAGAAAGGAAAATACAAAAATAGGAACTTATAAAGTGAAATGACAATAGAAATTAAGGTGATATCTTAAGTAAAAAATGCTATTAATAAATACAACAACCTTCCCATACAGTTAAAAACTATTGAAATTTTGCCATTAAGTAACATCATTAACAGACAAATATTTAAATATTTATTTTCCTTCAGAAAATGTTAATCATATATTGTGGAGCACAATATAGCAATTAGTAAAAACTAGACACTTTAAAAGCTTCACCTCAAAAATATAACAAAAATCTGATCAAAATTATAAAAATTATACATTCCAATTAAAAATATACCAATAAACAGCTAAATACATTATTGACCTAATAATTACAATGCAATCACAGTAGCTTGAAATAAACAAATGAGCACAAAACCTTTAATGTTTTAAAAATAACTTCAATTATTTATATTAGTACAAATAGTTTGATTTCTTTTTTACAAACACCAGCATGAAAAGGATTACAGTAACAGTAGAAAATGACTGAAAAACATATTAACGTCTTCTTTAAATGTCTGCAATTAAAAATGGCATTAAAGAATTACATTGCAAAGAGTCTTTATCTGGAAAAAAGTAAAAAATAAAATGTATTGCACATAACAACTCGAAGTTAACTTGCAACATTTACCACATTCAAGTCTTAAAGTTCCCCTTCTTCCAAAACGGTTGAATTACCTCAACAGACAGTGGAGATGAGTTAACAAGTCTTTTCAACAGTGTCCTATAAGATGCTCAAGTCCTCCACTGCTAAAATAGATTTTAGAGTTAGTTTTTTTCTTATTTTCTCATCTTTTTTCTTTGCATCCTGCAGAGGTCTGAGTATGGAGAAGGCAAAGATATTAACACATGGGAGGGAAGTGAGGTGTGGGGGTGTCCTTAACAAATTAAAGTTGAGAAACATCTGGTGCACAACCACAACAATCAAATTCAATAGCTAATTCATGTACTTATCTTTTTTTCGTCATGCATGCTAAGGATTACAATAGGAGCTAGTTGGCAAGTTCAAGAATATATATTTTCAAATGTTAAAATATCTAAACACCAAACATCCATTCTTGTGATACGAGATTCAGCCGAAGCATGAACCATAATTTGCATTATCCTTATAATAGTTATATTCCAGCTATGGAAAGGAAACCAAAAAGAGAAGTTACCATTTTCCCCAACTAGGATAACAATTTTTTTTAAACAATAACATTAAAATTTCAAATGACAACGTTGTCCTCGCCATGCTGTTAAGATCTGATTTTTGTGAAACATCTAGTGTATAAGATCTAAGACCTTTAAGCAGTACACTGATCGTTCCTCTGCCGTTTCGGAAGTCGCGTCAATGCACGTACGCTACTTGGTTGTGAAGATTCCTCAGCACTGAAATGTAGAAAAAAGCAGAACTGAAAATAATATATATCGAAATCACTACATTTTTTTCGTTAAATGAAAAGTGTCCATATATGCAGATCTCTCAGTAACAAAAGTACAAAAGCTACCATTCACAATGTGAAAAATTGAGGTATTGCAAAAAGGAGTTTTCCCCATTTGTGAAAAATGTGCCTAAAATGACTGTTGGGAAGAAAAAAAAAATATTTAGAAAAGTAGTGCATAAAATGTTTATATGTGCATGACAAAATAATTTAGCTAGAAAACACTGTACCAAAAATCAGCAGGCCATGTATAAAATAATCTTTTTTTTTTGTTTTCTCTCATTAACAGCAAATTCTTCAAAAAGTGTTTAACTCCTAAAATGTTTATCCACCACACCAGCAAGCTAAAGTCATGGTGCAGAACTGGTGCAGCAGAACACCATCAAGCTAAAGTCATGGTGCAGAACTGGTGCAGCAGAACACCATCAAGCTAAAGTCATGGTGCAGAACTGGTGCAGCAGAACACCATCAAGCTAAAGTCATGGTGCAGAACTGGTGCAGCAGAACACCATCAAGCTAAAGTCATGGTGCAGAACTGGTGCAGCAGAACACCATCAAGCTAAAGTCATGGTGCAGAACTGGTGCAGCAGAATACCATCAAGCCAACACAAGGATACGGTTTTCACTAGTGTGTTAAATTCTATTTCAGCACTCCCTCCCTGACATATTAAAACGCTAGTAGATTCAGATACTGTATGACTATAATAACCAAACCAAATGTGAGCCTTTGTTTAGCTTTTTGTGTTCACTTCCCCAAACCTGTTGCAGACCTATTCACGTTACACAACTGCCTAGCAACAAACGTCTCCATTTTGACCTTTGGAAATGAGGGGATTGACTGGTGAAAAAGCCTGGGTGTCTGTAAACTGAATAAGTCCAGTTGTTTTCACTAGTGTTTTCCTGGATTTTGACTGCACTGTTATCTATTGAAGGCCAATCTTTGGTTTGCTGTAGTCCATCTGGTCTTCGTAAGAAAAATAGGAAAAGAATAACTCAGAAAAACTAAAATGAAATACTGTATTACTCACTACTGCACAGCCGACTTTGGTTCCCTAATGCATGTAGGTATAACCTCTTTATTGCAGTCTTGTTTGAGTGAGTGAACTGCATTGTGGGACGCACGTAGTAGAGCACATCGCATGGACTATCTTCATTTATGCTTAGAACACTGGCTGAGTTAGCTGGGCTGGCACAGGAAGAGAGGTCTGCAGGTCTAGTAACAGCATCCTCCTCTAGATGGAAATGTGTTGATGACAAGCCTGACTTTTTTAATTCATTTCTCTTTTTTGAGGGGGGTTAAAAACAGAATACGGTTGTGAATAAAGGATTGGGAGATTTGCACCAACGCAATAATAATAATAATACATGAAAAACAGGGCTTTCTGCTCACGTGCAGCCCTGATGAGAACTAGGCACTAGCCTCTCCTAGCTAGCATGACCTCAGACACAGAGGGGGGGGGGGGTCACTTATCTCTATACGGGCCAGCGCTGAGGGCCTCAGGAACCTCCAACGCCATACATTCCCCAATAAAATGCTCTGTTCATTCTTAGTACAACCTTGGGTCGGATTACAAAAATAAAGAAGTGACAAAGCAGCGTCTATAAAAATGTGTCTTTTTGCTGACGCCGTTTCCCTTTGATTGTGGTCCTAAGGGAAGAGGGATACCAGCTTACTTTCTTTAACTTATTTGTCACATTAGCAGCTAAGCTTGAGGTATTAGTTTTTGCATGTCAAAATGGAGATCAAACCAGAACGCCTGTTGTGAAATGGATCTTGTCAAGTAACATCAAATATTAGCATGGTCTCTAAAAAAAAATTAAAATATTCAAACATCTGATCTGGGAAAGAATCCACGTTTCAGTACTTGTTTCTTTTTCAAACCAATTGAGATTAAGCTTTGGTTAACTACTGAGACGTTATATTCTGCACTCTAAAATAAAGAAATAAGTGCACTCTTCTTTAGCAACACCTTTGCTATTAACATCTGCTCTGGAGCCTATTGGATGAACTTCTGCTCTGGAACCTATTGGATGAACATCTGCTCTGGAGCCTATTGGATGAACTTCTGCTCTGGAACCTATTGGATGAACATCTGCTCTGGAGCCTATTTGGATGAACATCTGCTCTGGAGCCTATTTGGATGAACATCTGCTCTGGAGCCTATTTGGATGAACATCTGCTCTGGAGCCTATTGGATGAACATCTGCTCTGGAGCCTATTGGATGAACATTTGAACTGAACATACTGCTTTGAAGTTGATGGTCAATGACACGCCAATGGATAGTAGGGTGACAATTGAAAGCCTAATCTTTTCAAATTCTGCTCTAATAAAATATAAAAGCAACTGGAGAAAGTCAAGAGAATGGGATTTCACATGGGATACACATTTTCTTTTCCTTTCTTGACATATTTCCGCATCTTTAAAAGAAATTAATTTAAAATTAAACATTTTTTTTCCCAAATTAGAGTTAGAAAGGAACCAGCAACAGAAAAGTGCATTTATTTGTACAATGATTTTGCGACTCCTACTCCCCCCCTCTCCCCTCTGCCTCTCTCTCAGTTCCAGCGGAAGGAGATGTGCCTAGGCCGGTCCCCTCCCTCCTTGACCAGTGGCTTGTGGAACTCCCGACCAGCGCGTGAGTGGATGGCTGCCCAGCAGTATTCACAGTAATACTGGAGACAGGTGACGTTGGCGCAGAAGAAAGGGGCAAACTTGCCCCCGCACCGAGTTCCCTGACACTCATCACACAACTGGTCGTCCAAGACGTATGGCTTCACTTCCACCTGGGGGTGGGAAGAGGGCAGAGAGAGACAGGGACAGGACCAGAGAGAGAGACAGGGACAAGACCAGAGAGAGAGACAGGGACAGGACCAGAGAGAGAGACAGGGACAGGACCAGAGAGAGAGACAGGGACAGGACCAGAGAGAGAGACAGGGACAGGACCAGAGAGAGAGACAGGGACAGGACCAGAGAGAGAGACAGGGACAGGACCAGAGAGAGACAGGCAGAGGAAGACCAGAGAGAGACAGGGACAGGGCCAGAGAGAGAGACAGGGACAGGACCAGAGAGAGAGACAGCGGGAGGACCAGAGAGAGAGACAGGGAAAGGACCAGAGAGAGAGACAGCGGGAGGACCAGAGAGAGAGACAGCGGGAGGACCAGAGAGAGAGACAGCGGGAGGACCAGAGAGAGAGACAGCGGGAGGACCAGAGAGAGAGACAGCGGGAGGACCAGAGAGAGAGACAGCGGGAGGACCAGAGAGAGAGACAGCGGGAGGACCAGAGAGAGAGACAGCGGGAGGACCAGAGAGAGAGAGAGAGAGAGAGAGGTAGAAAGAAAACCATCCATCAGACATGCAGTAAAGAATAGAACTAGGATGAATACATCTTACATTAACGTACTGTATCTAAAGATTTAACACAACAAAAAATTGCATTGACAATTACATTCCAATTAGGACAATGGTCAACAATAAACATTCTAAAGTCAGTATCAAAGTAGAGACGTGATTGGTTGGTACGTTCATTATCAATTTTACTTTCATCTATAAAACCATTACAATAAATAACAAAATGGTCCTTTTAAAAATGAACAAGACAGGAGCATTATGTGTTTGGTACAACATTTCTGCGTATTTGTGTAATGCTGTATTAGCCTGAGAAAGAGAGGGCTTTCACTAACCCGTTTATCGATTTCTCCATGCTGCAGTTGGACAAAACGAGCGCTGATAGCAGCAATGTAGCTCTGTTGATTAGAGAAGGCGACCCGCCCTGCTCCCTTGGGGTACTTGAGCTCCGGGTCTGTGTCAATGCCTGCATAGCACACGCCTCCATACAGCCTGTCCATGATCATAGCCAGCTCCACTGTGGACGGAGGGAAACAGGTTGCAGGTGGCACAATGCCAGGGTGCAGCCTCGTACACTTCATGTAACATTCCGAGCTTGGTCGTAATGTTCCAAATAGCTTCCATTTTCATTATGAGTTGCTACCAATTCTCTTCTCCTCCCTTACATACTGTGCATGCTGATGTGATGAAATGCAGCACTAATCTAACAGGTTTTAATACGCCGTAGAGGATACATGTCTGTGTCCCAAATGTCCTATGGGCCCTGGTCAAAAGTAGTGCCCAATATATGGAATAGAATGCCATTTGGGATGCATACTAGGACTAAAGTGCCAATGGAAACGGTGCTTTAGCCGACTAGGATCAAAAGGTTACCTGCACGGAGAGGGCGTGGCACCCCACCCACAAAGATGGTCTTCCTGGGGTCCAGAGGCTGGGAGCCGTCCATCACAAAGTCACTGTCGTTCAGGTTCCAGGGACGGATCTGGACCTGTCACACACAGAGAGACATGTTACACGTCACGTCCCGACGCCGGCCACGTCCCGATGTTGGCCATGTCTGTCATGTTATGTCTCGATGTTGGCCATGTCTGTCATGTTATGTCTCGATGTTGGCCATGTCTGTCATGTTATGTCTCGATGTTGGCCATGTCTGTCATGTTATGTCTCGATGTTTTGCCATGTCTGTCATGTTATGTCTCGATGTTGGCCATGTCTGTCATGTTATGTCTCCATGTTGGCCATGTCTGTCATGTTATGTCTCCATGTTGGCCATGTCTGTCATGTTATGTCTCGATGTTGGCCATGTCTGTCATGTTATGTCTCGATGTTGGCCATGTCTGTCATGTTATGTCTCGATGTTGGCCATGTCTGTCATGTTATGTCTCCATGTTGTCCATGTCTGTCATGTTATGTCTCCATGTTGTCCATGTCTGTCATGTTATGTCTCCATGTTGGCCATGTCTGTCATGTTATGTCTCCATGTTGGCCATGTCTGTCATGTTATGTCTCGATGTTGGCCATGTCTGTCATGTTATGTCTCCATGTTGGCCATGTCTGTCATGTTATGTCTCCATGTTGGCCATGTCTGTCATGTTATGTCTCCATGTTGGCCATGTCTGTCATGTTATGTCTCCATGTTGGCCATGTCTGTCATGTTATGTTATGTCTCCATGTTGGCCATGTCTGTCATGTTATGTCTCGATGTTGGCCATGTCTGTCATGTTATGTCTCGATGTTGGCCATGTCTGTCATGTTATGTCTCCATGTTGGCCATGTCTGTCATGTTATGTCTCCATGTTGGCCATGTCTGTCATGTTATGTCTCCATGTTGGCCATGTCTGTCATGTTATGTCTCCATGTTGGCCATGTCTGTCATGTTATGTGTCCATGTTGGCCATGTCTGCCATGTTATGTCTCGATGTTGGCCATGTCTGTCATGTTATGTCTCCATGTCTGTCATGTTATGTCTCGATGTTGGCCATGTCTGTCATGTTATGTCTAATGATGCAAAGCCAATTCTATAGGGAGGGCAGCTGCTTGCTTATCTATCAAACATGAAGCAGTACAATTCTAGGGTGTATTACAGAAACAGCTTACCGTTTGGTTCTTAAACGGAATCAAATGTAACAAAACGGAGAGTGACCTACCCAAATTTGTCCAATAGAAACTCTCGTTTGCTAAATGTTTCGCCATATAATCGCCGTAATGAATACACCCTTGCTGCATCTTGAGCTCTTTCATAATAAGAGTTAAAGAAGGAAGCAGATGGATGATGGTGATAGCACAATCCACTCACCGGCTTGTCTTTGATGGTGGGGCTGGACACACACAGGTAGAGCTTTCCGTCCTCTTCAATACAGGCTTCAATCAGGGCCTGCACAGAGCTCTCATCCTGGAACAGCAGGAAGGCATAACCTACAGGACAGAACAGACACCACTTAAACCGCCTGCACAGAACCATGTCACAGAGACCACTAGAGGACATAACTCTGATCTCTACCGTTTCATTCGCTGTCTGTTGCTGGAAATGACTGTTTTGAACAAATCAAACTATTTAGACATCAATAATAAACTCTGATAACCCATTTTGATTACAATGCTGCATGTGGCTGACAGTAAAAGGGCAGACTTGTCACGTGACCCACCTTTCGGGGGAAAGTAAGATTTGCTCTCTGCCTTGTGAGGCCAGTCCACAAAGAGGTGTCCAAAGCGACGGAAACTTGCAGTTATTTCATCTAAAAGTGAACAAGCAAACAAAAAACATTCAACAATTGCCTCACAGCGGTTGTACTGTGATAAGGTGTGTGTCATCAGATGACTGTTCTTAGCGGGCTCTACCAGAGCGAGTCCCCGGTAACATTAGCGGGCTCTACCAGAGGGAGTCCCCGGTAACATTAGCGGGCTCTACCAGAGGGAGTCCCCGGTAACATTAGCGGGCTCTACCAGAGCGAGTCCCCGGTAACATTAGCGGGCTCTACCAGAGCGAGTCCCCGGTAACATTAGCGGGCTCTACCAGAGCGAGTCCCCAGTAACATTAAATAGGGAGATTAAAGCAGAGCAGATGGTAGCCTCAGCTGTTCTCTAGTCTTCTGCAAGCAACACTGATCACACCTGAGAGATGTCCTACACTACTTATAACACAGAATGTACTAGAACTATGCCTATTCGCGAGCCAAAGCCCTCAGGAAGCAACAGGAAACGGGCGGAAACTAAATAACACAAGACTTGCGATGGTAGAGCAGTGCTGCTTGGTGAAAGTCTACGTCCGAAATTGGTCAGAGGGACTGGTCTTCAACATCAGTCACGTAACCCTGTGACTACTAGCCATGAAGATATCCACACTGTAGACCTACCCACGATCAACCAGGTGTTCAGCCCAGTCAAAGCATCATCATAGCCTGGTCACAGCACCTCTGCCTATGTGAACGTGGTCTGCAGTGTTGTAAAGGTTACCTTCATCAATATCTGGCGGGAGGCCACCGACAAAGACCTTGCGGGAGTAACGCTCAACACGCTCCCCATTCTGGTGGGGGAAGCAGTGGGGCGAGCCAAGGCCAGGCAGGCTCTGCTCACCACGCTCGTCGTCAGGGAAACCATCCTCCATGGGGAACAGGGAAGAGTGACCTGAGGAGAGGGAGTGAGCGAAGAGAGGAGGGAAGAGGAAGAGGGGACGAGAAGAGAGAGAGGAGACAACACAGTCAGTCAATGACAGATTGCATAAAGATGTCACACAATGGATACTTTATGTATTACTTAGGTTTATCAACATGAATGTTATTACATGGTTAGGTATTGTATTGTCGAGCAATACTAGCTATAACAATGTGTCTATTTTCCAGTAATTCACCTGATTCAGTGAGTGCCAGAGACAGTGCTACATTAAGGCCTTCTACAAGCAGCCCTGCTGTGCTGTTTGAGAGGGACTGAGCCAGGGATACCTCTCTCTCCCTCCTCCACACCAGCCATCCCCATATCAGCTCATTTGGCTACTCGCTCAGCTGGGCGCACACACACACACACACGCCTGCAGCTAAGCCTATGGCAGCAGCAAAGGCTAAATATTGTTCCCGCCCTACGTCCTGAAGGTTAAGCCACCCCAACCTTATTCCTAACCAAGTGACAGAAAACAGAGACGACCAGCTTTATGATCAATTATGTAAGAGAGTTAGCCCCGAGTCTGTACACAGAGAGTCTGTACACAGAGAGTCTGTACACAGAGAGTCTGTACACAGAGAGTCTGTACGTGTGTGTGTGTGTGTGTGTGGTACAAAAAAATATGCAATGCTGACGACTACAACACCACAGACAAAAGCTCTTAGAGCTGAAAACCCCCAAACAACATGCCAGATCAAACACATAGACCAACAACAAACCACAACATCTACATGCAAACACATACTGTCCCCCTTCAGAAATACTGGGCATGGACGCAAAAGACCGGGTCTTTCTATGCCAGTTTGAGGGGGAAAAAATATTCAGTTTACCTCGTCGCCTCCCATAATTCCTTGCTGCATGTAAAATAACATAACACCAACAGTGACCAGGAATGACAGATATTATCCATTCTTTCATTCACAACACATGCCCTCTCCTTCTCAGTCACATCCTCCATGTGACTGGTACCATGTTGCCTCCTCGGTGCTCCAGGTTGCGTGGCAGACAGATGAGCTTGTATTGAACATTCACCTCTGATTTCTTCGTTTTATATTGTGGGGTTTTCTTCTACCTTGTTGTGCTACATTGTTATTGATTACTCCATTGGTGAGCTGTCAAGAAAGGCATTTCACAGTACTTGTGCATGTGACATTAAAACTGGGTTTCCTGTGCAGTCACGTCTATACACGTCTCCAGGCATACTCATGAGAATCTCAGACACACTCTCCCTTCCTAGGCCATATACAGAGAAGGTCTTTAGGAGGTCAGTGGAGGGTGGTTATACACACTCTCTGGTGTGTGTTCTACAGAGTAACTATCCGCTGGCGTGACTGCCTCTCTAAGACTGGTAGTACCCTCTGAACGGCATCCATGCAGAACCACCATCTGTCCTGTTGGACCAATATAACACTGAGGCTCAAGGAGAGAGTCCATGGTGGATCACCATGTTGGACCAATATAACACTGAGGCTCAAGGAGAGAGTCCATGGTGGATCACCATGTTGGACCAATATAACACTATGAGGCTCAAGGAGAGAGTCCATGGTGGATCACCATGTTGGACCAATATAACACTATGAGGCTCAAGGAGAGAGTCCATGGTGGATCACCATGTTGGACCAATATAACACTGAGGCTCAAGGAGAGAGTCCGTGGTGGATCACCATGTTGGACCAATATAACACTGAGGCTCAAGGAGAGAGTCCATGGTGGATCACCATGTTGGACCAATATAACACTATGAGGCTCCAGGAGAGAGTCCATGGTGGATCACCATGTTGGACCAATATAACACTATGAGGCTCAAGGAGAGAGTCCATGGTGGATCACCATGTTGGACCAATATAACACTATGAGGCTCAAGGAGAGAGTCCATGGTGGATCACCATGTTGGACCAATATAACACTGAGGCTCAAGGAGAGAGTCCATGGTGGATCACCATGTTGGACCAATATAACACTGAGGCTCAAGGAGAGAGTCCATGGTGGATCACCATGTTGGACCAATATAACACTGAGGCTCAAGGAGAGAGTCCATGGTGGATCACCATGTTGGACCAATATAACACTGAGGCTCAAGGAGGGAGTCCATGGTGGATCACCATGTTGGACCAATATAACACTATGAGGCTCAAGGAGAGAGCCCATGGTGGATCACCATGTTGGACCAATATAACACTGAGGCTCAAGGAGAGAGTCCATGGTGGATCACCATGTTGGACCAATATAACACTATGAGGCTCAAGGAAAGAATCCATGGTGGATCACTGAGCTTTCAGTTGCATTTCGGCTTATGCATATCAAACTGCAGTTGAGGAAGCTGTAGCTAAAGAGATTAGCTTTAGTGTACCTTTGTAGCTACAACTAGCCTACGGTATTCGTGTCTGTATACAGGAAAGAAGTGAATCATGCACCGATTCAATATAAAGAACTATAACAGGAAATGTCACAGAATGTTTAAGGAAATACGCAACACAACGCATTGAGAAATGGTTAGACTAACATCTCTAGGCAATAGGAGGTTTTTTCAAAACCCAAAAAATTAAGAACACAAATACGAGGAGCTTAGTTCCTTCATTGCACAGGCAAAAGAGACCTGACGACTGAATGCAAATGGGATAGATACACTGCCTTAGGTGAGGGATTACACAACATTACAACGTGTTTAGCTATGCAATTTAAAATGAAATAATTGATCTATATTACTAAATCCTTATTTAATAAATCCACATCAACCATTAAAGAACTAATGGAATAAGAAGACTGGTGCCTCAAGAGCATGCAAACATGGTGCTGCTAATCTTGTTGACTATGTTACCAAATGGCTTGTTTCACCTTCCATCCATTAGCATGGGTTGAGCATGTAGAACACTAGTGTTAGCAAACCCTTTTTACATACCATTTATGGGCAGAGGACTATCTCCCCCTGGATGGGTGAATCCTAGGCGACCTAGAGAGTGGAGAGACATCGTTAAGAGATTGTCACAATCAAACACACAAAACGAGCCCTGGTTACATTAGCCCACATCATCTATCTCTCAGCCGCCTGCTCGCTGGCACATTCCCTGTTCCTCCCGACCTCCTGCCAAATATACTTGAGAGTTGAACTGTGCCATGCTGGGGTGCCTTGGTGGAGGGGATGAAAGGAAAACTAATAGTAAACCCATTGTGACTGGAGTGGACTCGTTTTGGGTTTCCCAGACCTTTCATCAGCCCCCCCCCAGACGTTTCACATTTTTATTTAAAAAATAAACTGGCACTCCCGATTCAATTAGTCAACTAACCATCAAGCCTTTGACTAATTGAATCAGGTGTGCCAGTTTAGGGTTCAAACAAAAATGTGGAACATTGGGGGGGCCCCCCGAGGAGAGGGTTGGTAGTGTTCAGTGATTGGTGTGTTCCATCACACAAATTCTCCAAGCCCCTCCCCCGCATTCCACCTATTAAATCAGAGAGAATGAGAGAGCGAGCGGGCAGGGTGGTGGACCGGCTCGGTAGTCAGTGGTGACACAGACAACGTTTCAGGGAACAGAGTGCTCTTTTCAGTCAACAGAAGACAATGCTGGAATCGATTCAAAGCCACTTCTACAGTCGATTTCCCCCTCCTTCCTTTTCATCTGTTCTGCAGAGCAGCGGGGTTCATGTCTGAGGGTCGGGTCATTCTTTTCAATTAGGGGTAGGGGTGCTGCTTGGGACCCTTGGAGCTCACCCCAGTAGGGACAGCACAAAGTGGGAGCAGTAAACCCTTCATCTGTGTGGATCTTTGTAATGTAGAAACACGTTGCCCTGGAGACAGTGGCGAGATGGAATGATGCATCATAATGATGTTTTCCTCTGCATCTCTAACCCTCTGTAGCTGGCACGTAGCACTGGGAGCGTCAAGGCAATACATCAGCTCAAACTAGACTGAGAACAACAACTCATCACTTCAGGCTCTTCGTCTCTCAGATGTTCGCCAAAGTTGTGCTTCACTGTGGTTTAACAGCTGAATACAGAGGTGTAAAACAAATAAATGCATACACAAGCTGTGGGGGCAGTTAAACAGAAACAACACCCAGGCTACTCTAATTAATCCCTCCCCAGACAAACACCAGTTGGTCATCCTGACTGACAACAGGAACTTTCTGGTTTGGGACATTTGCATCACAAACCAAATGGACAACAGATATAGACTGCTGCGAGCGCTGTATTTACATTCCCCATAATACCATACAATCAACAAACACTTCACAAACTGCTGCTATGAAAACTCTAAAAAGGGACAAGTAACACCTCCCACGCCACCACCATAAGGTAGATTTAGCTCCATCTTTGACATTTTTGAAAACCTTTGAAATACTTCTTATGAACAATAAGTCCAAATAAAACCAATATGCTATGAGTCCAAATAAAACCAATATGCTATGAGTCCAAATAAAACCTGTATGTAGACCCAGGGTACATCTCCTAACTTGAGTTATTGATAAATTGATAAATCAGAAATCAGATTTTCCGTGTCCATTTAAAACCTTTGCAAATCTACTTCACAATGGCCTACCAACTTCAAACTATAAGGTCAAAGACATTACCATGACGAACCATGTTAAGTTTGGCATTGATATCGTAAAAAATGTTGGAAACGCTTAACAATTCACTTTTTTGTGTACCGCTAATGCCTAAAATAATCATTAAAAATCTTTATGGACTAAATGTAAGATTCTCTGCAAATTTGGTCTTTGGACTAAGTAAATGCATATTAGCACATACACTAATAGACCAAAAATACTTCTCATGAACCATAAATCAGATTATAACAAATCTGGAGTAACACTCAATGAATTAGCCTCTAATGACTTTGACAACGATTAGTTGCTGCATTCGAGGGCTGTCACGCTACCAACCTACAGCACTATATTTTACATTTGTCATTTAGCAGACGCTCTTATCCAGAGTGACTTACAAGAGCAATTAGAGTTAAGTGCCTTGTTCAAGGGCACATCAACAGATTATTCACCTAGTTGTCTTGGGGATTCAAACGAGCAACCTTTTGGTTACTGACCCAACGCTCTTAACCGCTAGGCTACCCATGACCCACTAGACCAAACTCCACTTCCGTCATCCTTGTGGTATTGAGAGATAAACATGGTAATGATTTCACTGATAGTTCCTACATGATATAATGCTTGCTTTGTTATCCAACTGAGCTTGTGTCCTTTCTGTCATCCTGTGAACCCCGTTCATTGCTGCTTGCAGCAATATTTCCATTTGCACTCTCTGTACAAAAGCCTAGCCTACATAAGCCTCCACTCTTCACTTTCTAGTCCACTCTAGTGCCACTGAAAGGAAAGCTCAATTCAGCAGTCGTCGGACATGGCTGTGGGGCAGCAGACAGACGCCCGTCCTAGATGACCTTGCAGCAGATTTGAAGGACAAAAGGTTTTTAGATATGGCCGCTAGCATCAATATTGTGACAGGACATGCAATCCTGGTGGTTTTGTGATTGTTATCTTACCTTTCAGAGTATCTTGCTCGGCCCTCATGATGTCAATGAGAGAGTTCTCCAGGGAATGCATGTTGAAGCCATCAAAGGATCTGGTGCGCTCCTGTGTAAAAGAGAGATGAGAGGGCTGCTTTGAAAGTATGGAGCTGCCACTGCTTAAATGTTACATTTATTTTTATTTTGGGGGGGAAGAGAGATCAGCTTTAATATTGCAGAGTGCCCCATGGTGGCGGTGGGGTTATGGGCAGGTATGGGCAGGCATAAGATACGGGCAACGAACACAATTACATTTTATCGATGGCAACTTGAACGCACAGACATACCATGACGAGATCCTGAGGTCCATTTATTTGTTACGGTATCGATGACTTACATCTGTATTCCCAGTCATGTGAAATCCATAGATTAGGGCCTAATGATTTCATTTCAACTGACTCATATGAACTGTAACTCATTAAAAAAAAAAGTAATCTATGAAATTGTTGCATGTTGCATTTATATTTTTGTTCAGTATACTTTGTACTGTATTTATAGAGGATGTAGTTGCTTTTGTGGTTATGTAAACCACAAATTAAATGCTGCTAAATAATTGTAACTTTAATATTTAGGTAAGAAATCATAATTTAGAGTATATGTTAATCCTTTGGAGCGTAATTTGAGTGAAAAAAAAGCAGTTTTTCATTCCACCTCTAAAATAACTGATGTATCGGTAGATACAGTGCAGTCGGAAAGTATTCAGACCCCTTGACTTTTTCCACATTGTTACGTTACAGCCTTATTCCAAATTGGATTTAAAAATATATATAATTCTCAATCAATCTACACACAACACCCCATAATGACAAGATTCTCTGGTCTGATGAAACAAAAATTGAACTCCTTGGCCTCAATACCAAGCATCACCTCTGGAGGAAACCTTGCACCATCCCTAAGGTGAAGCATGGTGGTGGCAGCATCATGCTGTGGGGATGTTATTCAGTGACAGGAAGTGGGAGACTAGTTAGGATCGAGGGAAAGATGAACGGAGCAAAGTACAGAGAGATCCTTGAGCGCTCAGGACCTCAGACTGGGGCGAAGGTTCACCTTCCAACAGAACAACGACCCTACGCACACAGCCAAGACAGCGCAGGAGTGGCTTCGAGACAAGTCTCTGAATGTCCTTGAGTCGCCCAACCAGAGCCCAAACTTGAACCCGATTGAACATCTCTGGATTAGAGGTCGACCGATTAATCGGAATGGCCGATTAATTAGGGCGGATTTCAAGTTCACACCAATCGGTAATCGGTATTTTTGGCCACCGATTTTTTTTATTTTTAGACCTTTATTTAACTAGGCAAGTCAGTTAAGAACACATTCTTATTTTCAATGACGGCCTAGGAACGGTGGGTTAACTGCCTTGTTCAGGGGCAGAACGACAGATTTTTACCTTGTCAGCTTGGGGATGCAACCTTATGGTTAACTAGTCCAACGCTCTAACCACCTGCTTTACATTGCACTCCACGAGAAACCTGCCTGTTACGCGAATGCAGAAAGAAGCCAAGGTAAGTTGCTAGCTAGCATTAAACTTCTCATAAAAAAAAATCAATCATAATCACTAGTTAACTACACATGGTTGATGATATTACTAGTTTATCTAGCCAGTCCTGCGTTGCATATAATCGATGTGGTGCGCATTCGCGAAAAAGGACTGTCTTTGCGCCGACGTGTACCTTACCATAAACATCAATGCCTTTCTTAAAATCAATACACAAGTATATATTTTTAAACCTGCATATTTAGTTAATATTGCCTGCTAACATGAATTTCGTTTAACTAGGGGAAAATCTGTCACTTCTCTTGCAAACAGAGTCAGGGTATATGCAGCAGTTTGAAAAATCGTTGCGAACTGTGAAGACTATTTCTTCCTAACAAAGACAGCCAACATTGCCAAACGGGATGATTTAACAAAAGCGCATTTGCGAAAAAAAGCACAATCGTTGCACAACTGTACCTAACCATAAACATCAATGCCTTTCTTAAAATCAATACACAGAAGTATATATTTATAAACCTGCATATTTAGCTAAAAGAAATCCAGGTTAGCAGACAATATTAACCAGGTGAAATTGTGTCAGTTCTCTTGCGTTCCTTGCACGCAGAATCAGGGTATATGCAACAGTTTGGGCCGCCTGGCTCGTTGCAAACTAATTTGCCAGAATTTTACGCAATTATGACATAACATTGGAGGTTGTGCAATGTAACAGGAACATTTAGACTTATGGATGCCACCCGTTAGGTAAAATACGGAACGGTTCCGTATTTCACTGAAAGAATAAACGTGATAGTTTCCGGATGTGACCATATTAATGACCGAAGGCTCGTGTTTCTGTGTGTTATTATGTTATAATTAAGTCTATGATTTGATAGAGCAGTCTGACTGAGTGGTGGTAGGCACCACCAGGCTCGTAAGCGTTCATTCAAAATAGCACTTTCGTGCGTTTTGCCAGCAGCTCTTTGCAATGCATTGCGCTGTTTATGACTTCAAGCCTGTCAACTCCCAAGTTTAGGCTGGTGTAACCGATGTGAAATGGCTAGCTTGTTAGCCGGGTGCGCGCTAATAGCGTTTCAAACGTCACTCGCTCTGAGACTTGGAGTAGTTGTTCCCCTTGCTCTGCATGGGTAACGCTGCTTCGAGGGTGGCTGTTGTCGATGTGTTCCTGGTTTGAGCCCAGGTAGGAGCGAGGAGAGGGACGGAAGCTATACTGTTACACTGGCAATACTAAAGTGCCTATAAGAACATCCAATAGTCAAAGGTATATGAAATACAAATCGTATAGAGAGAAATAGTACTATAATTCCTATAATAATTACAACCTAAAACTTCTTACCTGGGAATATTGAAGACTCATGTTAAAAGGAACCACCAGCTTTCACATGTTCTCATGTTCTGAGCAAGGAACTTAAACGTTAGCTTTCTTACATGGCACATAATGCACTTTTACTTTCTTCTCCAACACTTTGTTTTGCATTATTTAAACCAAATTGCTAAATTGATTTTATTGATGTATTATATTAAGTTAAAGTGTTCATTCAGTATTGTTGTAATTGCCATTATTACAAATAAATAAGTTGTTATTTTATTATTATTATTAAAAAAAGATATTATTATAAATTTTTTTATTTTAAATCGTCCGATTAATCGGTAGCGACTTTTTTTGGGTTCTCCAATAAATCGGTATCGGCGTTGAAAAATCATAAAATCGGTCGACCTCTACTCTGGATGGACCTGAAAATAGCTGTGCAGCGACACTCCCCATCCAACCTGACAGAGCTTGAGAGGATCTGTAGAGAAGAATGTGAGAAACTCCCCAAATGGGTTATTGCGTGTAAATTGATGGATAAAACATTTAATTTTTCTCATTTTAGAATACGGCTGTATTGTATCAAAATGTGGAAAAGGTCAAGGGGTCTGAATACTTTCCAAATGCACTGTATATCAGTAATTTGCCCCCATAAAAATCTGTATCTGACCCAAAAATCCTGTATCTGTCACGCTCTAACTTGTATCACAAACCATGTTTGAGAAAATCATGATGAAACTGGTCATTTTAGACCTACACATGCCTCCTGTAAGACCTTATGATCTGTGAACCGTACATGATACAGACATCATCTTGGTGTCGTACTTCATATGTTACTATAAGAAGTATGTCTAAATTCTGAAATACTTATATAGTTAACAGAAAAAAGGCAGTTTAAAATGTTAAGAAAATGTTTTCATGTCACATACCTAGTTGAAAGACTCCACAGAATGGCATACCAGAGGCCAGCCAACACACAATTCAAGTCCTACTTGGTAATAATGAGAGGCTTGTTGCACAAGACTGGGAAATAATTCACCATTGACAGCATCTTTCAGCCCAGGCCAGACAAGACTGGGAAATAATTCACCATTGACAGCATCTTTCAGCCCAGGCCAGACAAGACTGGGAAATAATTCACCATTGACAGCATCTTTCAGCCCAGGCCAGACAAGACTGGGAAATAATTCACCATTGACAGCATCTTTCAGCCCAGGCCAGACAAGACTGGGAAATAATTCACCATTGACAGCATCTTTCAGCCCAGGCCAGACAAGACTGGGAAATAATTCACCATTGACAGCATCTTTCAGCCCAGGCCAGACAAGACTGGGAAATAATTCACCATTGACAGCATCTTTCAGCCCAGGCCAGACAAGACTGGGAAATAATTCACCATTGACAGCATCTTTCAGCCCAGGCCAGACAAGACTGGGAAATAATTCACCATTGACAGCATCTTTCAGCCCAGGCCAGACAAGACTGGGAAATAATTCACCATTGACAGCATCTTTCAGCCCAGGCCAGACAAGACTGGGAAATAATTCACCATTGACAGCATCTTTCAGCCCAGGCCAGACAAGACTGGGAAATAATTCACCATTGACAGCATCTTTCAGCCCAGGCCAGACAAGACTGGGAAATAATTCACCATTGACAGCATCTTTCAGCCCAGGCCAGACAAGACTGGGAAATAATTCACCATTGACAGCATCTTTCAGCCCAGGCCAGATCTGTCTGCCTGTCAAAGGACTAGAGAAGCACTTCAACTCGGCCAGAGTCCATGTTTGACAAATCCAAAAACATATTAGTGTGAAGTCTCATGTAGTTGCGTCATACATCCTATCTCCTCCAGGAAATTAAGACAAGCTGCTCCAGGTCAATTAAAATATCATGCTAAGTAGGGCTGGGCGATATGGCCAAAATATCATATGGTATTTTTCACATTTCTGACGGTACGGCGGTATTTGACGGCATTTTATGTTTTTGAATAAATAAAAGTTGTACGTTTGCTTTATGAGTAGTGAGTGATCCCAGGGTGCTTTATGACTAGTGAGTGATCCCAGGGTGCTTTATGAGTAGTGAGTGATCCCAGGGTGCTTTATGAGTAGTGAGTGATCCCAGGGTGCTTTATGAGTAGTGAGTGATTGTTTTATAATGTTCAATTCAACTTCAACCTAAAACAATTTCCTGCATTTCCATCAATTTCTGCATTTCCTGCACTCATTTGAGATCATTTCCACACTGCCACGATATGGGCAAAAATACTAGGCCTTATTTTTAACCAAATGCTGCAATTGCGATTTAGATCAAAACACTTGGGTAAACTTTTGGAATCATGGAAATAGAATGTTTATTATAATTCTATAGTTAGAATATAAATAATAGTGGGCACTTTGAATACAGTGTTTGACATGACAACGAATGAAAATGTCATGGACGAGTTGTGACAGGATAGGAACCAAATTGATGTTCAGTGTTTCCTAGGGGACCCTATAATTTTGGCTACGTTAAATCTTTATTCATAAAGCCAACATATTCATGCTAGCCAGCTAACTAGCTATTAGCATTAGTGGCTAACATGATTTAGCTTATCTTGCTAAGAAAATACAAACTAGCTGTTCGCAGATGTAAGAAACACAAACTAATATTGTAATTATAGAATGCTTGTGGATTTATATTAAGATCAAAGTGGAAACCACATCGTTGACATCAACATTGTTGCATGTGCTGCACTGACCATGCAGACTGAACGAAAGTGTCTCGTGGTCAAGCAACAACAAATGCGCTCCTTGAGTGACAGGGGGTGGGACTAGGTCTGAGAGAGAGAGAGAGAGATCAGAGAGAGATGACTCAAGTAGCGGAGTAAACTATAAAAGTGGACGTTACACACAACTTATCACATTTAACAAAACAAACAAGCTCTACGTGGCAGTGAGGAAATGATCACAAATGAGATTTATGAAAATGCAGACAATTATTTTGGGTTGAAGTTTAATTAACCAGTATAAAACAATCAGAATGGAGAGAGACCCATTGAAATCACTTAGAACGTATGTAGGGTCACGCACTACTCATAAAGCATTTAACTTGTACTATTCAAAAACATAAAACAGTCAAAAATGTGAAAAATACTGTGATATTGTGGCCATGTCGACCAGCCCTAATGCTAAGCAGTGGGAATGGAAACAAGCGTTAAAATGGTGGCCATGGAGCAGTAAACTAACAGAATTAACAACCATGACCTTAGGAGTGACAACCACACAAATCACCAGTAGGCTGGGGCTGCAGTAGCCAAGAATGTATTTTCTACAATCCACAGAGAGATGAACTACTTGAAGTCAAATAGTAGATTAACACAAAAACACTCTTAATTCATTACAAAATAAATACTCAACAAAAAAACAGTGTGCACAGAGCCCTATCCTAAGAGGCGAAACAGGAAGGGTCCTAGTAAAGTACTAGGTAATGAGATGCCATACGGCATCATGACGACGCACAAGTATGGCTGCTGTTGCAGTAGTTACGCATCTGAATGGATTGGCAACTGTAGCGATTAAAGGGATACTACGAGATTATGCTGTCCTACTTACCCAGAGTCAAATTAACTCATGGATACCATTTTTATGTCTCTACGTGCAGTATGAAGGAAGTTAGAGGTAGTTTCGTGAGCCAATGCTAACTAGCGTTAGCGCAATGACTGGAAGTCTACAGGTACAGTAGCATACGCTAGAATCTGACTCTGGCTAAGTAGAACAATAGCACAATTGTCATAATCTTGCAATATCCCTTTAATCGCTACAGTTGCCAATCCATTCAGATGCGTAACTACTGCAACAGCAGCCATACTTGTGTGTCGTCATGACATGGCATCTCATTACCTAGTACTTTACTAGGACCCTTCCTGCGGTTGCCAATGCATTCAGATGCATAGCAACAGCAGCCATACTTGTGCGTCGTCATGGTGGGAGATGGATTCTACAGGACTAGGCTACGTACGTAGGCACACAGACACATAGCCCTTATGAGCACGGCATTGGCCAGTTGAGCCTGCCTGTCCCTCATTTCAACTCTTTCCTTCTCACAGCCTCACATGAGAAGTTTGGTTCACCTCCAAAGTACACACCTAGGTGGGCGGGTCAAATAAGACTTTTCCTTACCAAGCTCAACAATAATCTTTAAGGAATTTTTTTTTAAAGTCAAGCTTAGACTAAGTAATAGGCGAGTGGCACATAGGAATGTAATGAAATAATTCCCTAACTATGAGGAAAAATAGTTTTCAACTGATTAAGAGACAAAAGAATAGTGGGAAACAGTCAGAGAGACCAAACCGGAGTATTTTGTATTTCAACTCGCTCCAGGCAGCGAGCCTGTGTTTGGGAGTATAGCTAGAAGCTAAGGCCAAACTATCCGACGTGAAGAACACTGCTAAAACAGGCCTTGATGAAACATGCGTTTCTGCCACAACATTAATGTACAATGTCACGGCTAAAATAATGGAAAGGGAAGGGGGAGGGAGCTAGGGAAGGGGGGAGGGAGCTAGGGAAGGGGGGAGGGAGCTAGGGAAGGGGGGAGGGAGCTAGGGAAGGGGGGAGGGAGCTAGGGAAGGGGGGAGGTAGCTAGGGAAGGGGGGAGGGAGCTAGGGAAGGGGGGAGGGAGCTAGGGAAGGGGGGAGGTAGCTAGGGAAGGGGGGAGGGAGCTAGGGAAGGGGGGAGGGAGCTAGGGAAGGGGGCCCAGCTTTGACACTTGATTTTTGTGTTGCTGGTCAAGGCATTTCAAAGCCTTCCACATTAAAACACCCACAAGCCCATGAAGCCAGTCCCAGAGCATGGTTAGGGAGGGAGGCGTAGCAGGGGGTGCAGACTGGTTCCACAGAGGAGCCAGATCTACTTTGGTGATAAAGTAATTAAAAACAGCAACAGATCCTAATCAGAGACTGGGAGTTAAAACGCCTGTGACACTTCAGACACGTCCCCCCCCCCTCCCCCATCTCCGCTCGTTAAAACACACAGTACGCGTCCTGTTTCATAACTCCATTCAAGGGTAGAAGGTTAGAGAACATAAGAACACGGTCGTGCACTTGTCACTGATGGTCAATTCTTTCATTATTCAAGGGGCATTTACCGCCATCAGGATCGTGACTAATTGGCTAATGCCCTCTAACTTTTAATAGCTGGAAAGTGTGCTGGCCGTAAATGGGGGGCTAAATGAGATCGAATGAATGAGGCTTGTTACTATAACCATAGAACAAAAGATTACATCTGACAGGGCTCTACAGCGCGACCATTTTACTTGCATATGTACCCAAATCTTTTGCTGTGCGACCCAGAATTTATATTTAAGAGCACCAGTGCGCATAGAAAATTGAAGGATTCTATCTTTAATATCTCAAATATTTTTCATTGTGCTCCTTCTTTCTGTGTGCCTAAATCTTTCAACTTAAGAGCACATGTGCTCCTTGTAAAAAAGGTCAGCGTAGAGCCCTGTCTGATACTAACCTCAGCACATTAGTCAGTCAAACAGTCAGTCTACACATCCCAAAACATCTTCCCATTAGTACACCGTCAACTGATACACACAATGATGTGAACACGAGACCTTTGGGGTCGATATTTTCTGTTTTGATAAGACATCCTGCCGTATCATGAACTAACAGACGTCATAGGCTACTTCCATGGTCTTAAAGGGATATTTCGGGATTTTGGCAATGAGGTCCTGTATCTACTTCCCCAGAGTCCGATGAACTAGTGGATACCATTTTTTCTGTGTCCACTATGAAGGAATTTAGATGTAGGTTCGCAAGCAAAAAGCATGCTAGCAGATACCCATAGAGTTCAGTCATTGGGCTTATGCTAGTTAGCATTGGCTCGCAAAACTACCTCCAACTTCCTCCATACTGGACACAGGGATAAGTGGTTTCCACTAGTTCATCAGACACTGGGGAAGTAGATAAAGGGCCTTATTGCCAAAATCCCAAAGCATCCCTTAAAATGTAAAATGGCACCGGAGCAGAAGGCAGACGTTTTACATGCCCCCAACCGCACCATCAAGAGCATCCTGACTGGTTGCATCACTGTCTGGTATGGCAACTGCTCGGCCTCCGACAGCAAGGCACTGCAGAGGGTAGAACGAATGGCCCAGTACATCACTGGGGCCAAGCTTCCTGCCATCCAAGACTTCTATACCAGGCGGTGTCAGAGGAAGGCCCTGAAAATTGTCAGACTCCAACCACCCTAGTCATAGACGGTTCTCTCTGCTACCACACGGCAAGCGGTACTGGAGCGCCATGTCTAAGTCCAAGAGGCTTCTAAACAGCTTCTACCCCCAAGCCATAAGACTCCTGAACACCTAATCAAATGGCTACCCAGACTATTTCCATTGCTGCCCCCCCCCCCATCTTTTACACCGCTGCTACTCTGTTGTTATCATCTATGCAGTCACTTTAATAACTCTACTTACATGTACATACTACCTCAACTAGCCGGTGCCTCCGCACATTGACTCTGTACCGGTACCTCCTGTATATAGTCTCGTTATTGTTATTTTACTGCTGCTCTTTAATTACTTGTTACTTTTATTTCTTATCCATATTTTTTTATTAACTGCATTGTTGGTTAGAGCCTGTAAGTAAGCATTTCACTGTAAGGGCCACACCTGTTGTATTCGGCGCATTTGACTAATACATTTTGATTTGATTATAGAAAACAATCTCACAAATCACAAGCACACTTGCTAGTTAGTAGCCAGCTAATCTCTATAATTCAAGTTTAGCCAACTTGGACCTATTTCCTAGCTAACAAGGTAGAAGTGTTGTTATGAACACACCCATCTGTCCATTTCCATACGTTTGAACAGCATGCTAGCCTGTCCACTTTGTTCAGTTGAAATCGAGTGGCCTAACTTATTTCTCAGAATTAGAACGAGCTCGCAATTCCTTATTTAGGGTGTGTTCGTAAATTCAAGTCCCAGAGTGCACTCTGGGTGTTTGCCAATTCAGAGCGTTGTCAGATTGTCTATTCGTAAATTCAGATCACTTCGCTCTCGGAGCGTTCAGAGCGCACACTGGGCGCTGTGACCTGGGAGTAGGGTTGATCCGAGCGTTCTGACCTCACAACGGCAGTCAAGCACCCAAGCTAATTGGCTAAGGTTGGCTAGCTTTCTAGCTACTTCGACACAAATTAGAACATTCCACTCTGACCATTTTACTCGGCCTAGCAGAGCTGGTTAGGCTGTTTTCGTGTTATCCAGAGCGCTGGTGGCTATAACAGGGCTGCTGGCAACAATTTAAATTTTGCCGACGCTTACCGACACCAGCCAATATTCAACAGGTGTTGAGCATTTGTAAATTCATCAGTTATTCTGCACTCTAGCACACAATCGAGAGTGCTCAGAAATTGGAGTAGATGGCAAGAGTGAATTTACGAACGCACCCATCTTTGATGAAAATTGCACATTTCTAAAAACACAGACTAGACAGCTAGTATAACAGTTTTTGGCTAAAATGCTGCTAGTGGTACATGGTACCTCAAATGCTGCTAGTGAAAAACTGAGAATTCATTTTTCAGAATCAATTTTAATGGATACTCCCCATTTTAGTAATGACTGCTCTGTGTGAAATTTGTTGAGTTGATACATAAAAAGGTTTTCATTAGAAAGGTTAACTACTCCTGTATTACAGTAAAATAATGTCTCAACGTCTTTGTGTGTCCATATGACTGATTCTGTTGGAACAAACCTCAAATACTGAATTGAAACCGGTTTCGGGAATATTGTCCTAAAACATACATTTGAATTAATTTGATATATCACCCAGCCCTAATGACAACAACTGTGATTTGAAGCAGCTATAAATGCAAGCAAACATATGTTCTTGGTTTAAAAAAAGGTTAACCAGAAAAATCACAACCGTAGGCTACCTCTAACAATTTTCCACATACATTAGATTGCTAAATATGGCCCTTTGGGTGCCTGCCCAACCCCAGATCCACAGGCATGTTACCGAGCAGTAGGCCCTGTCCCTCCCAGTCACGGAAGTCTGTAGAGCAGCTTACACAGAGCTAAGAGGATGCCCGGGGTTTAGAAAGTGTAAGACCGGCCCTGCCTCAGTGCAGAGAGCTTGGCCTAAGAACACAGCTCTAATACCGTACCCAAAGGCAGTAAGCCTATAGTCGGGACCAGGGGCCTGTCCATGTTTTATATTATCATAACATCCCTCTCTGGGAGGCATAGTCACTAATCCCTGAGAGATGACACTGGACCTACTGTAGGAAACATATGACTGTTTGCCAACGGCACCTGCAACCAGTGACAAAAGCTGCTCTAATACAGAAACAAACAGAGAGGAGACCTAGCCTGAAAAACAAACAGCCTCCTTGTTCATTTGGGGCGGCAGGTAGCCTAGTGGTTAGAGCGTTGAGCCAGTAACCGAAAGGTTGCTGGATCGAATCCCTGACCTGACAAGGTAAAAATCTGTCGTTTTGCCCCTGAACAAGGCAGTTAACCCCGGTAGGCCATCATTGTAAATAAGAATTTGTTCTAAACTGACTTGTTAAATAAAGGCTAAATAAAAAAAATGTAGGTTAGGTCTCCCAGTACAGTCATGCTCTGTGATCAGCAGCTGCACAGCCCAAGGCCATCACAGAATGAACATCACATCTAAATAAAGGGTCCATCTTTATGGCCCTAGAAAATCGGGTTTATTTTTTGCCTGATTGTGTTATCTCCGTTTTGTTTTTCCCATTTATTTATCGCTCTGAAAAAAAAAAAAAAAAAAAAACATTCGATGTTATAAGTCCAGAAAAATGCTTAAACCGCATCAGACCACTTGAAGTCTGGGAAAAATAGAATAAATTAAGATTTTGGGGTGTAATTACCCTTTAATGCCGTTGTTTGGTTAGCCAAGTTTCTGTAGCGCTCATGTAATTGCAGAGTTGGCAAAACAAATAACCACTGGATTGATGCAAACAATCATGATATTCTGTCTGGTAGGCCTAAAACAAACTTTGTAGTTAGCATTTAATTGAGAACCTTTGTGGGAAACGTTATCATTAGCATCATCGCTAACGGCCACACAAAGTGTAGATATCCGCGCGCGCACGCACACACACACACTGAAGAACATTCCTGTTTAGTTTCAGAAAGTTGCAGGAAAATAAGAATCACTGATGCAAGTCTTATGATTAACTTGGGGAAATTAATGTATTTTCTAATAAATTCAATACATTTTGTGAATTTCCTACTAAGTTCAATACATTTCTGAATATTGTTGAATTCCATTTTAATGTCTGGATTCCATAATTCCGTCCGTGTTCTACGCAACACTTTTGTTTTTAGCGCCATTGCCTTATAAACCGGTTTTTGTTCTCCCAAGTGGGAGCAGCATCTCCCTTCTCATTTCCTCCCTGAGACACAGGTTAATCATCAACATCTCACCTGTGTGGGCTTGCATGGAGCGAGTGCTCTAGTCCCCCCATCAGACAGCCTCCACTTTCACACCGAACATGAGATATTCTTGGCTGAGACACAGCAGGCCTATGGAAACTTCCAGCACCATTAAACTCTAAGAGCTCAGTATCACATCACTTTAATGTGTTAACTCCCCAAGGCAGACACCTAAACAGTCAGTGAAAGCTCATTTAAATAAGTTACAAACAGGCATCCACTGTTGATTAACATAACCAAGATTTCTATGAAAAGGTGCTGCTACAGTATGAAGCCGAAGTATTGTAGACAGTAAGGTATTTCTACACAATGTTACTTGAGCAATGTAAATGTTGTGCAAGCTTGATGGACGTAGGCTATGCTAAATAACGAGGGACAACATAGCCTACAGCAGGGGTAGGCACCTAGATTCAGCCGTGGGACGGTTTGTCAAAGCAGATGATCGGGGGGCCGAAATTCATTTTTAGATCTTGATTAAACAAATAAAAATGTATTCATGGGAATGCTTGGGAACAGATTTTCTACAGTCAACTTATTTTTTGCTGAATTCCTGTTAAATGTTGACGTCTTGTTTCACCAAAAAACAAAATCCTAAAACAATTTTTTTTGGGGGGGTCTCCTGTTGCCGACCCCTGGCCTAAAAGCATTATACCATTAAAAACAGGTATAAGGTTAGGAATGGATATGCAGAAAAATGACTCCAAAAGGAACACCACAAACCCCCCACCTGTTTTCTCCGTGATGAGATGGAAACTATGTAGAACCATTTGGACATGCCTGGCAGTCACAAGAGAAAGTCATGCAATCAATGGCCTGGTGTTCACTATCACTAAGTTAAGCTGAAAACATTGCTTGTTCAGGGACTGAGAGACAGGGAACCTATTTATTATGTACGCTAACAGTCACAAGTTTGGACACACCTACTCGTTCAAGGATTTTTCTTTATTTTGACTATTTTCTACATTGTAGAATAGTGAAGACATCAAAACTATGAAATAACATATGTAATCATGTAGTAACCAAAAAATGTTAAACAAATCAAAATATATTTTATATTTGAGATTCTTCAAAAGTAGCCACCCTTTTCTTTGGATGACAGCTTTGCACTCTTGGCATTCTCTCAACCAGCTTCACCTGGAATGCTTTTCCAACAGTCTTGAAGGAGTTCCCACATATGATGAGCACCTGTTGACTGCTTTTCCACTCTGCCGTGCAACTCATCCAAAACCATCTCAATTGTGTTGTGGTCAGGAGATTGCGGAAGACAGGTCATTGATGCAGCACTCACTCCATCACTCTCCTTGGTCAAATAGCCCTTACATGCTGAACAGACCGGACACGTCGCGTGCACGAGCGTTACAAAATAAATGTAGAAATCCATGTTATTCAATTATTGTACCCACACTGCTCACGCGCGTCCGCATTGCCAAGAGCTAAAATAGAAGTGATTCCTATTTCTGATGTAGATCACGCTGCAAGTCCTGCCTCTCCCATATCCTCATTGGTTTATAGAAGCAGGTACCCACGTGCCATCTCCTCATTGGTTATACCCACGTGGGTGATTGAAAGATTAACTGTTTTGCCAGTCGTCGTGGTAATACTATGAAAGTTTAGATGCCAATCACCATATAAGTTCAAAGATGAAAAAGCCTGGAAGGAGGAGAGATGACTAGAAACGATTCGGTTGACCGTTTTATGTGTGGATTAATTGCCGGAGTAGAGGACCTTGTGCATTTCAGGTAAAATAACAACTCAATGTTTATATCCCAGGACAAATTAGCTAGCAACAGCAAGCTAGCTAAATAGGACAAATTAGCTAGCATGTGCAAGCTAGCTAGCTAAATTGCCATAAATGTTTAATGCTTTTCGACCTGTCCCCAAATTAATGTAATTGGTTCAGAGTTTGTTTTGATATTTTAACCTGCGTGTCGTGATCGCGTTTGGTGTAGGGGGACAAAATAAATGTATGCACAATGGTGCACAGCCGGTTTGGGTTCCATGTTACACAGCCTAGAGGTGTGTTTTGGGTCATTGTCCTGTTGAAAAACACATAATAGTCCCACTAAGCGCAAACCAGATGGGATGATGTGGTAGACAAGCTGGTTAATTGTGCCTTGAATTCTAAACAAATCACTGAGTGTCACCAGCAAAGCACCCCCACACCATCAGATTTCCACCGGCCTAATAATATCCATTGCTCGGGCCCAAGCAAGTCTCTTTTTCTTATTGGTGTCCTTTAGTAGTGGTTTCTTTGTAGCAATTCGAACATAAAGGCCTGATTCATGCAGTCTCTTCTGAACAGTTGATGTTGAGATGTGTCTGTTACTTGAACTCTGTGAAGCATTTATTTGGGCTGCAATCTGAGGTGCAGTTAACTCTAATGAACTCTGGGTCTTCCTTTCCTGTGGCGGTCCTCATGAGAGCCAGTTTCATCATAGCGCTTGATGGTTTTTGTGACTGCACTTGAAGAAACTTTCAAAGTTCTTGAAATGTTCTATATTGACTGACCTTCATGTCTTAAAGTAATGATGGACTGTCATTTCTCTTTGATTATTTGAGCTGTTCTTGCCATAAAATGGACTTGGTCTTTATACCACCCCTACCTTGTCACAACACAACTGATTGGCTCAAACGCATTAAGGAAATAAATTCTACAAATTCACTTTTAACAAGGCACACCTGTTAATTGAAATGTATTCCAGGTGACTACCCCATTAAGCTGGTTGAGAGAATGCAAAGAGTGTGCAAAGCTGTCATCAAGGCAAAGGGTGGCTACTTTGAAGAATCTGAAATATAAAATATATTTTGATTTAACACTTTTTTGGTTACTACATGATTCCATGTGTTATTTCATAGTAGTGACGTCTTCACTATTATTCTACAATGTAGAAAATAGTAAAAATTCTGGAATGAGTAGTGTCCAAACCTTTGACTGGTACTGTAGTAATGTAATTAGCCTATATAATAAAAGTAATCATTAGGTTACATAGAACAGATCATCTTACCTATGTGATTTATCCTAGCGTGACTAAGCATGATTATACAATAACAATGTAATATCTGTGTAATAATTCCACAGCAGTTGCGAACAGATACACCTAACCTACTACTGGATTTTGATCCACGGCAGATCCCTCAGTTCAGTCACACGACAGTAGCCTTTCACCACCCAAACCTTCGATATAGACATCGTTGCAGAGGATTCATTTCCAATGGATTTAAAGAGCACAACTTCATTCCGACAGTCTCTATGGAACACTTCTGCCTGTCAGGCCAACCTTACCCGATATCTGGGAATATTCAGCATCCCCTGTTGAAGTAGACTAGAAAATGCTTCTTAATTATTTTTAAAAAACAATGTGTCTCAGTTATTACAGCCTGCATCAGGAAACTAACCCCCAATCATACCCTCCACCCCAATGCATTTAGAGGTCAGAGGGCCATAATCCAGCTAGCCTGAGCAACACAGGCTAGCTGAACCAACAAGAGCACAGCACTGCCGTGTGCTACAGTAACATAGCAGTCAGGTTATATCTAACTTGGTCGATATGGCATCATGGCTGTCAGCACTTCTGGGGGGGGTATCCTCAGAGCCTTCAAATCAAGCCTTCCAGCACGTATACTAGCCCAACCCCTGCACCCACCTCTACCCCCCCCCCCCCTCCAGACACAGTCACCCCTGTGCTTGATCAATAAAATCATCTCCAAGCCCTTTCCATCAATCCTATCAGTTTTCCAACGCATAATACCGTTATCCAAGTCATCTTCATTGTGTGCTATCAATCAAATTTCAGATTGCATTATAAATGAGGTGGCATTATAAAGGATGTGTAGACCGGTAGTCTCAGGTTATTAATAGCCCTGTAATCCTAAAAATCACTTTCACGGAAAGATAGGTAATTGATGTTCCATCCATTTCGCTACAGTGTGTTCTCTGGATGAAGAAAATGATCTGATATTTTCTAGGCTGTCATAGCTTCTGTATGTCATATACGTGGCACACATCACTGCAGTGGTACAGCTACGCTAGTCATAAGAGGCCTCTGGCAATTAAAGCATTAGGACCAACATCTAATAGCGTGACAAATTCATCACGTAACGCAGAGTAAGGTCTTTGGGTACACACAATTCTATTTCGTCTCGCTGAATGGCTCTAATATCATTAAACAGTCAGAAGACACTATATAAAACCAGTGGGAATTATTGACTGACCTGGAAGGGGAAGATGTTGTCACTCCTGCTCACACTCTCATCCATCCAGGATTTGGGGTTGAACCCAGGGCTGGTGCGGGAGTACTTCTGCGACGGCACGTGGTTGTTGGGGAAGGTTTTCTTCAGCGGGGAGATGGAGTTCAGGGGGGTCATGCCTCCGTTGAGGCCCCGACGGTACTCACGCCCCTGGGAGCCTCCCCAGCCACCATAGCCCCCGCCAGGACTCCAGGAGGTTGAGGAGGGAGAGGGAGAAGGGCTTTGGTAGCTACCCCAAGGTGACGGGGGTTTATTCAGATTATTGGACAAATGCGGCAACTGGCTGAACGCAGCATTCCTATGGGGGAAGGGAGGAGGGTGGGGGCTGGCTGGGGACCTGCGGTGCTGTTGGTGTTGGTTGTGTGGGTGCTGAAAGTGTGGATGTGGGGGATGGTGCTGGGAGATGGGTCCAATCTGGGGGGAGAAGTTTCCCCCAAAGCCTGGGCTGGTGTGGTGGGAGAAATTCTGGAACAGGAGGGCCCCATTGTTAGCGGAGGCAGCTGGGTTGAAGAAGCTGACATCCTCGTTGATGATGGTGGAGGGTGTCTGGGAAATAGCCGCTGACCAGTTGTTGAAGCCGGTCAGGGACGAGGAGGTACTGGACTGGGCTGGAGTCCCAAGACCCGATGTCTCTTGGTAGTCGAAGCCTGTCAGTACTGGGGACTCGAGGCGCAGCTTCTCCTTTCCATTGCTACCCTCTGAGGGGCTGCCCTCCACCTTGTTCTCCTCGGACCTCGCCTTCTCTAACTCAGATATGATTACAGACTCTTGGTGGCCAGGGGACAGTTGTTGCTTTTCTTGCGTTTCTTGCATTTCCTGTTGCTGGGCTTTGGGCTTTTCAGACCCAAGAATTTCATCTTGCATGCTGCTGTGGGCAGCTGTGGCTGAAAACAGCCAAGGCGACCCACTGCTACTGCCATTACCAGATGTGGTATTGTTTATGAAAGCAGCAGGGCTTGGAGACGCATTCTGATGATGATGTGGAGGTTGCAGATGTGGGTGAATTCTAACTGGGAATGCAGACTTGTTGCCAGTGTTGTTTTGCACTAAGACTCCAAACCCGTAATCCCCCATTTGTTTTCCCCCACACAATATGTGCTATCCCGTGATCTTTACGTCCTAAAGAGAGGGGCAAACAGAAAACACACCAGTTATTATTTCAATGATTGTAATTGAGAATCCGGCAGTCAACAGTGTAATGGACTTTGAAATCTAGCTACGTCAGACCCTTTTCTGCTAGTAACCATCTTGCTAGTCCACATTTGGCAAACTCATTCAGTTAAATAAAAGGTTAAATAAATAAAACAAACATTTTTATTGATTTTTATTCCACAGAGGGCTGAGTGCCTCGGGTTCACACTCATCCCTTGTACTTAGCTAATTAATGAATTTAGGTCACTGATACATTAGGAACTCCTCTTACCTTATGGTTAAGGTATTAATGGACACAAATTCATGGAATGAGTTAAAGCCATCTGTCGAGAATAGCTGCTAATATAATAACCTTGCTAACGTGAGATGCCACATCAGTTCCACCTTGTATGTTGTAGCTAAATTATTTATTGTATGCTAGCTAGTTGGTTATCTAGCACCATCTTTACATTGCCACAGAATATGCTACACTAGTCTAACTACCTAGTTAGCTAACGTTTTCTGGTAAGCTACACTACATGCTCGTCGAACATCTCATTACAAAATCTTGGGCATTAATATGGAGTTGGTCGCCCCTTTGCTGCTATAACAGCCTCCACTCTTCTGGGAAGGCTTTCCACTAGATGTTGGGACATTTCTGCGGGGACTTGCTTCCATTCAGCCACAAGAGCATTAGTGAGGTCAGGGACTGATGTTGGGTGATTAGTTCTTCCACACCGATCTTGACAAACCATTTCTGTGTGGACCTCGCTTTGTGCACAGGGGCATTGTCATGCTGAAACAGGAAAGGGCCTTCCCCAAACTGTTGCCACAAAGTTGGAAGGACAGAATCGTCTAGAATGCCATTGTATACTGTAGAGTTAAGATTTCCCTTCACTGGAACTAAGGGGCCCGAACCATGAAAAACAGCCCCAGAGCATTATTCCTCCTCCACCAAACTTTACAGTTGGCACTATGTATTGGGGCAGGTAGCGTTCTCCTGGCATCCGCCAAACCCAGATTTGTCCGTCGGTCCTCCAGATGGTGAAGCGCGATTCATCACTCCAGAGAATGTGTTTCCACTGCTCCAGGGTCCAATGGCAGCAAGCTTTACACCACTCCAGCTGAAGCTTGGCATTGCACATGGTGATCTTAGGCTGCCCGACCATGGAAACCCATTTTATGACGAAGCTCCCAACGAACAGTTATTGTGCTGACGTTGCTTCCAGAGGCAGTTTGGAACTCGGTAGTGAGTGTTGCAACCGAGGACAAATTACTTTTACGTGCTTCAGCACAAATTACTTTTACGTGCTTCAGCACTTGGCGGTCCTGTTATGTGAGCTTGTGTGGCCTACCACTTCACAGCCGTTGTTGCTCCTAGACATTTCCACTTCACAATAACAGCACTTATAGTTGAGCGGTGCCGCTCTAGCAGGCGAGGTGTCATCCTATGACGATGCAACGTTTAAAGTCACTGAGCTCTTCAGTACTGGCCACAATACTGCCAGTGTTTGTCTATGGAGATTGCATGGACGGGTGCTCGATTTTATGTACTTGTCAGCAACGGGTGTGGCTAAAATAGTCGAATCCACTACTTTGGCAATGTAGTGTATGTCGGACAGTCGACAGGAGATTGCAGTGGTGACATTTCTAAGGCCAATTAACTAGCTAGCATTTTGTCGATAACATACTAAAGTTAGCTGGCCAGTTGCAATAGTCATATGCAACAGTATTTGGAAAATGACGCTAGCCAGCTAACATTAGCTAGCTAAATTTGAACGAAATCATGACAGACAAGCGACCTTGCTTGCCTGACAGCTGTCAAAGCCTATCCCGTTGTTTGGATTCAACCTTTTAATTTCAGAAAATGATGATGGTTTATTTACTCTTAATCTGTTATAGGCACTTCCCCCAACAGTTTGATTGTTTTAGGCAAAATCTTAAACAGATATGACATAGTCGATAGTCACAGATGCTAGCTAGCTATAGTAGTGTATGAATAATCTGGCTAAAGCGACGTTGCACACACATCGACAATAAAATCCCTTTTTCACCTTTTGGTCGCTAACGTTACCCTTGATCCAGGCGATGACTCGATCGTCCTGTAGTCAACCGGCAATCTCGATGTGTCTGATAAAATTGTGAAAATCAAGTTTATGACAAGCGATATGGTACTTTTATGGCTTTCGCTCATATAGTAGCTAGTTATGGCTAACCAGCTTTTCTCTCCTCTCCTGACGTGTCCTGCCTGCTCAATGACACAGCTCTCTCGCGAACCGCTAACCTTGCTTGTCTAAAAAAAAAAAAAAAATGTCATTGAATTAAATTGTTAAAACGAATTCAATACTAGTTGACTGTAGTGGCTTATTCGGTGGGTTTCATTGTTTAAAGGATTTCTGTAAAAAAAAAAAAAACATTCTCTCTATCCAACTGACTTGTTCCTGCGTTTCTTTTGCCGTTGCTGTCCCTCTCCTCAGAACCAACCGTGGCCAAATGACAGAGTGCTCAGCCGCGAGACACTTCCGGGTAGAGCTCTGCCCCCTTCTAAAACCTTCCCACCGATGGCTGGGAGCCTCTCCTCAATTCGTGACACCACCCACACCTCGTGAGATAGTGGCGTATAATTGGTCATACAAACCAGTAGCCTCACCCACCTTAAAGATGTGCCCGCCCTTTAAGGTCAATTAACGTGATATGCGTATATCCTCTTTGACGCCAAGTCTCCGCCTAGTAAGGTCGAATCATGAGCGCTCAGATCAGAGAGAAACAGCTGAAATTGCATTCCCTCCCTTTCGTTTGTAAATTAAGAGGTCAAGCCTCCTACAAAAGGTTTAAAAGGTGATGAACGATATGTATTCTGAGCAGAAATATAGCATTGAACAGGCTGTAGTTGTAATATAGATATAGTCCTACCTTACTCTTACATTCATGCATATAGCTTGTCGTCCTTAACTGTTATTGTTTGTTTTTGGCTAGAGGTTATACATTAGCTATAGCATGAACACCCCAGTACAGCTCAATGTTCAACATGGAAAAGAGAGCTTGCTCCTTCCAGTGTTCATAGACATATTCACCATCAAACACTCAGGATAATGTGATGTTCCTTGGATGCAGCCCTATTACTGTAGGTGATATACATGGGAGCTTGTGTGGTGGAAATATCTTCTGCAACTTCCTGAAAATCTCTCAGTGGTTTTGAAAGAGAAGTTGCTGGTGATAGTATGGGGTCAATTTCATGCCTTAAGTATTGAATTCAAAATAAAATAAATCGTAAACAGTTGAAAATGCAAAAATAATATTTTAGCTGAAAAGTTAAATAATGGATGTTGAGATTAAAAACAAAAAAAATTGAAAGCAAAAACGTGTAGAATTGTAAACAAAAAGAATATCAAAAGACAAATAAAAAAACTTGCAAGCAAATCATTTTTAAAGCTGGTGTACAAAACCAAAAGTTACAGATGCAAAAATGAAACTTACGAAAGGGAAGCATAGAAATAGTGCACATATGACAGATATACTGATTCTTATACTTGCTTTCAATGAGAATGTCCGGTCTATAACTTAGTTTTCTATATTAGTTTTCTATATGTTTTTGGTAGGGTAGGCCAAAAAGTCAAATTTTGCATCTTAAAATTTTTCCAACAACCAAACCTATTGAATCCATTTCAATTACCCTCTTGCCTGCTGTTACTACCTTTGGTTAGGTTACTCTGATCTGTGCTTTTGCCATCTGTTTCTTTGCCTTCACTAACCATGTTTCCATCCACAGTTTTTATGCAAAGTCATACCTCACAAAAAATGATCACAACAGCTGCCATGGAAACAGGATGTTTCGGTATAATTGTATAAATGCCAACAGATCATTTGTTCATTTGACATGGGTGTAATCTTCTTCAGGCAATAAAATTAATTATGCGAGAAATGCTGGTGGAAACGCCTTTATGCATATATATTTATATAATAACCATCATGTCAAAGTAAACTTAGCATCACACAATGATATGGTGTATGGTCCTCCTAACCCACTCGGGAAACCATGTACAGTAGTTTGTTAGGCTAGCCTACAGATGGAAATAATAAACTTCACATGGTGGAGAAAGTGCACGGTAATGTGCTTGATGCAAATTTCCAATAAATATTGAGGGTCTTATTCTGGTGTCATGATGATTGATGCTTGACTGCCATTTGACCAAAAAAATATATTGTAGCTCTTATCCATAATAATCTCATCATGTAGACTAGCCTACCCTCACAGCCTACCTGCACTGTATCTGCAAGCTGTTGGCTAGAGTGCATGTGGCAAGACCAGAGTGGGCACATTTTCTATTTAATGCAACAGTTTTTGTGATAAAACTATCCGTAGGCCTAGAGTTAAAAATGCGATGAAAACAGATTTTTATTCTGAAAATTAAGCGAAAAAGAAAATGTTGTGTGCACTTCGCCATCACACAGATTTTTATCCGCAACAAGTCCGTTTGTGCATATTTTCTTTATGTGGATTTTAGAATATTTGCATGAAAATCTGTTGTAGCCACTGCTAGTTTTTTCAATTGCGAGTTTTGGCATTTTTTTTCAGTAAAAGCGGGGTTTAGAGGGAGGTGTAGATAATGCACCTGCATTGGTCCACTAGTTTTGGAGTGACGGTTCATCCTAACCCAATCAATGAGCAGGATAGTCATCCTAACCCAATCAATGAGCAGGATAGACAGAGGGTGGTTTCTTTCTATTTCTAGCTTAGTTGTCTGTTTTACTGTAGTTATCAGACTAGCTAGCCAAATGGAATTAATCGCAAGAGTCTGCATGCCTGTAGCTAGCCCGTACCAGCCGTAGTGAAAGCTTTGTCTGTATCGTTTTAGTAAACCATAGTGCTTGTTATGGACGAATAGACCATTGTGATTTTTATCCCATGACGAATGCCTCCAGTTAAATGTAACTAGCTAGCTACATCATTTGTATTTAGACCAGGGACTTGTGTATCCACTTTGACATATCAACACTCTTACACAAGTCTTCTGGATTACATATATAATTTAGTTAGCTATTTATCTAGCTGGAGATATTCATAATGAGATTGAAATCACATTACGCCCTTTACAGATAGAATAATTACTTGGCCTGCGAAAAGCATACAGTCAAACCTGTCATTCATATATGATTGTATCGTAATAACCCTTAACAAGATGTTCTGTAGTAGCTGGCTATTTAATCTAGAGACATTCATGGGCAAGACGGTTAATGCTTTTCCCTTGTTGCCCCTATATCCAGCTAATGTTGACTTTGTCTTCAGCAGAAAGAATATTCAGAGTTGGTTTCGGCTGCACACAGCCTCATCTCTGTACTGACCCAGACTATTAAGTACTGTAGCCAATATAAAAAGGCCACCCTCCTCAGTCTATCCTGCTCATTGATTGGGTTAGGATGACTATCCTGCTCATTGATTGGGTTAGGATGACTATCCTGCTCATTGATTGGGTTAGGATGACTATCCTGCTCATTGATTGGGTTAGGATGACTTGTCATTCCAAATCTAGTGGATCAATTGAGACGCATTATCTACCGCTCCCTCTAAACCCTGCATTCGTGGAAAAAAATTGCCAAAGCTCACAATTGATAAAACTGGCAGGGAAAACAAAGAAACGGACGGTGAAAGCAAATATCAGAGTAACCTAACCAAAGATAGTAACTGCAGGCAAAAAAAAGTTCAGGAAAAATGGATACAATAGGGTTGGTTGTTGGAAAAGTTTTACAAAAAAACTATTTTTGCATTAGTTTTGAAATCAATTTGTTTTGATCTCACTTCATTTTTTTTGCATGCACATTTTTTGGGTTTTGCTTTTGATATCATTCTTTTTGTTTACAATTAAAATAATTTAGCTTTAGATTTTTTGGTTTTTGATCTCAACATCCATTATTTCACTATTCTTCGAAAATGATAAATTATTTAATTTTAAAGTCAATACTTAAGGCATGGAATTGACCCCATGTGATATGGCAGATTGTGACAGCGGTGGAAAGGTCTGCTGTCGATGGTATTGGTAGTGGCACCTGCTTGCTCTCTTCTCTAAATTTTTGGGCCAGCAGGATCAATCTCATTACCAGTGCGGATGTGAAATGATGGGTCAGGGAGCACAGAGAGAGAGAGCCTCTGCTCTGAACAGCTGTGGCCACAAACAGAGATCTCATTAAACCAAGCTGCTGCCTAGTCTTCTATTCTCTCACCCGCTAATCAAGCTCTTCCTGCCTGATCATTTTCACTACGCTGCTCGGGTCACGACTAACTGACAATCTCTCATTGCCTTTTCATGAAACGTGAAGTCTACAAATGTGCTCATTCAATTAAACCTGTAATTTTATTTTCAGGTGTGTGTGTGTGTGTGTGTGTGTGTGTGTGTGTGTGTGTGTGTGTGTGTGTGTGTGTGTGTGTGTGTGTGTGTGGTATACTGGGGGTTCTAGACCGTGTGTAACTGCATGCGGGTGGTAGCCATGGATACTAGAGTATGAGAGTCTCTCATTTCTCTTTAACCTGACACTTCACTCAGTGAGACAGGCCATATCCCTTTAACCTGCTGATAACAGCTCTGACTGAATTTAATTCAAATCCGTGTGTGATTTTCTGCCTGTGTTGCCACTGCAGTGTTTGACAAGCCGGCTGAATTGAAATACAATGAGGCATTTGTTTGCAACAGATTACATTACACAGTTATAATGCAACATCAGCAATCATTTAACAGTCAAAAATCCAATCATTCTGACATGGCATGACATACAGTATGTCATGTCTCTTTAAATGGGCCTCATCCACTTTGCCGGTTTCAGGATTTCTGTAGAGGAGGTAAACGTAACCATTCTGTTTCACTGGCTGCTGCTGTTCTGAGAATCAGCTTTTTTACACTGAATAATTGTTTATTTATGGTCCATAGTTTTTCCAGTTCAAAGACCCAGACACAGATAGCAGCCTAATGCGTGCACAGTAATAATTGCATAGTGTCAGTTAATGTAGACACCTCCACAGCTCTCTGTCCTATACACATTTCTTTATTTTTACAATTTTCTCCCCAATTCAGCAAACATGATCCCAGGGATATTCATCCATTCATCATATTAATTCACTAATCTTGACAACAGTGGGAAGAGGTGGAGGAAAGAAGCATTTGAAACACATATTTCTCTCTCACAGTGGGGTGGAGATGTTGAAGCATGCGTACATGAATTACAGAAGGATAGAATAACCGATCTTACTGGCTTCATTTACAGAGAGAGACAAAACCTCTTCTCCCCAACTCATCGTCCTTCCCATGCACCCTCAATGCTAACATTCAAAGCAGGGAAATAAATGCTAACATTCAAAGCAGGGAAATAAATGCTAACATTCAAAGCAGGGAAATAAATGCTAACATGCAAAGCAGGGAAATAAATGCTAACATGCAAAGCAGGGAAATAACATCCATATTTATGAGAGAAAGCAGTGTGGCGGATGATAATAGCCTTTATGTGTCCTACTGTATTTCTGGTTGGTTACGGTGTTTGTCCACCGTAACCAATCGCATATCCAGACATGTTTTGTATCTCTTTTTTACGTGTATATATTGCAACAGTTCCGACGAGGCTATGAATAAAACATAAAATCCATTAAAAAATGAATCACCCATACTGGTTCTTCCTAGAGAGCTGTGAATAGACGACGACAACAAGGCCACATTATATTGTGTAATACCATTGTATTGTACCACATTAAATATTCAATACACCAAACAAACTATCTCAAGTTTCAAGGTGTTATTGTCACGTGCACAAGTACAGTGAAATGCCTTTCCCGACAATGCAGTGATCAATATCAGTAGTACTATAAAATAAAGTAAAGTAGAACAAAAACACACGAGAAATAGAAACAAGAAGAACATGAGAAAGTAAGTAAGTTATATCCAGGGTCAGGGCACTCTACTGGGCACGCTACTGGGCACGCTACTGGGCACTCTACTGGGCACGCTACTGGGCACGCTACTGGGCACGCTACTGGGCACTCTACTGGGCACACTACTGGGCACTCTACTGGGCACACTACTGGGCACACTACTGGGCACACTACTGGGCACACTACTGGGCACTCTACTGGGCACACTACTGGGCACGCTACTGGGCACGCTACTGGGCACGCTACTGGGCACGCTACTGGGCACACTACTGGGCACGCTACTGGGCACGCTACTGGGCACGCTACTGGGCACGCTACTGGGCACACTACTGGGCACTCTACTGGGCACTCTACTGGGCACGCTACTGGGCACGCTACTGGGCACACTACTGGGCACTCTACTGGGCACTCTACTGGGCACACTACTGGGCACACTACTGGGCACTCTACTGGGCACTCTACTGGGCACGCTACTGGGCACACTACTGGGCACTCTACTGGGCACACTACTGGGCACACTACTGGGCACACTACTGGGCACACTACTGGGCACGCTACTGGGCACACTACTGGGCACGCTACTGGGCACACTACTGGGCACGCTACTGGGCACACTACTGGGCACGCTACTGGGCACGCTACTGGGCACGCTACTGGGCACGCTACTGGGCACGCTACTGGGCACACTACTGGGCACTCTACTGGGCACTCTACTGGGCACGCTACTGGGCACACTACTGGGCACGCTACTGGGCACGCTACTGGGCACGCTACTGGGCACACTACTGGGCACGCTACTGGGCACGCTACTGGGCACACTACTGGGCACACTACTGGGCACACTACTGGGCACACTACTGGGCACTCTACTGGGCACTCTACTGGGCACACTACTGGGCACTCTACTGGGCACACTACTGGGCACTCTACTGGGCACACTACTGGGCACTCTACTGGGCACACTACTGGGCACTCTACTGGGCACTCTACTGGGCACACTACTGGGCACTCTACTGGGCACACTACTGGGCACTCTACTGGGCACGCTACTGGGCACGCTACTGGGTACGCTACTGGGCACGCTACTGGGCACACTACTGGGCACTCTACTGGGCACTCTACTGGGCACGCTACTGGGCACACTACTGGGCACTCTACTGGGCACACTACTGGGCACTCTACTGGGCACGCTACTGGGCACACTACTGGGCACGCTACTGGGCACGCTACTGGGCACACTACTGGGCACACTACTGGGCACTCTACTGGGCACTCTACTGGGCACGCTACTGGGCACACTACTGGGCACGCTACTGGGCACACTAGTGGGCACGCTACTGGGCACGCTACTGGGCACGCTACAGGGCACGCTACTGGGCACTCTACTGGGCACGCTACTGGGCACTCTACTGGGCACGCTACAGGGCACGCTACTGGGCACGCTACTGGGCACGCTACTGGGCACGCTACTGGGCACGCTACAGGGCACTCTACTCGGCACGCTACTGGGCACGCTACTGGGCACGCTACTGGGCACTCTACAGGGCACGCTACTGGGCACGCTACTGGGCACGCTACAGGGCACGCTACAGGGCACGCTACTGGGCACGCTACTGGGCACGCTACTGGGCACGCTACTGGGCACGCTACAGGGCACTCTACTGGGCACGCTACTGGGTACGCTACTGGGCACGCTACTGGGCACGCTACAGGGCACGCTACTGGGCACGCTACTGGGCACGCTACTGGGCACGCTACTGGGCACGCTACTGGGCATGCTACTGGGCACGCTACAGGGTGCCTGGCCTTGTGTTCTCAGCAGTTCTCTGTCCTCGTGAGCTGCAAGGCAGGAGTATCAACAAAGGCATCATTTCTGTTTGACGTGTTGTATATAGTATAAACATACATGTTTGTTTACCACCACCACGCCTACGTCAGTGCCAGGCGCCCAACCCTAGCACGTTCCACTATACCTCCATTCTGCCTCTCTAGCTTTGACTCTTGCTCCATTCTGTATTGCCCTACTTTGTTTGAAAGGAATGGAATATAATAGTCATGAACTGTGTTCCAGCACAGTAGGCCAGGGCTTGTTCACATTGTTCTCTGTGTATTTGTCCTGGTGGGTTTTTCCCAGGGATGAAATAGAAATGAAGCCAAAGAGGTCTAGCCAGTGGAATATCTCAGCGTTTGAGGGAGGAATGGTGGATGTCAGAGAGACCTTAGTGATTTCATTAGTCCTTTGGGTACTGTACGGAATACATTACAGTGGACCAGCTGTGTGTGTGTGTGTGTGTGTGTGTGTGTGTGTGTGTGTGTGTGTGTGTGTGTGTGTGTGTGTGTGTGTGTGTGTGTGTGACAAATGAGATGCCACTTTCCTTCTGGGCAGCTCTCCACAGTTGATGAGCTTGGCCCGTTGACAGGGGACATCTGACAATGGCCATATCGAGTGGCACAGCTCACTGCGATGGTGAATAATGAAAATGGCTACCTTACCATCAGCTCACTTACACTACCAATCCACCCAGAACGACCTCTCTCTCCCCTCAACCCACTCACTCCTCTTTCTCCCCTCACTCCTCTCTCTCCCCTCACCCCTCTCTCTCCTCACCCCTCTCTCTCACTCCTCGCTCTCCACCTATCTCTCTCTCTTCTAGCTCACATAGTGCTGACACGGCAAAAATCCTGGAGCTTTGGACGCAGAAGAGCTGAGTAAGACCGAGCTGAGCCATCCTTCGCTCCAGCAGAGATGCGGAGTGTGGCCTCATCAATAATGTAAATTCCTCTGCTGTATTTGATGGGGCAGACGTAGCCTACAGTATACCGTTCCACCTCTCCTCAGGTGAAGGATGGAGTTTCAACATGAACCTTATCAGTTGATGCAGTGTCAGCCCATGGACAATGTAATGTCTATGTGTCAGCCACCCTGACAGAAACTGGTCTGGGTGACGTGATACAGTGGCTGCCCATGTGAAAGAGTCTTTTACACCACAGTCTAAACAGTGTGCCACATGTCATTATTATCATTTGTTTTAAATCACACATACGAACAACAACCTACAGACGCACACAAACCACATTTCAAGGAGAGTGAAAAAATTGCTGTCCCTGTCACTAAACTCTAAACACTAAACAACAGTGCTTGAGATCATCATCATTAAAACCTTGAAAGCCTGAGGAGGGAAGATATGTATATTTTTGACTGCCTCTCTCTCTCTTTCCGAGATTACATTCAAGTTCTGACTTAATTACTTCAGATGTTAGTTTCTTGGTGTCCCCATAAACTTGATGTGTTTAAGCGCAGGACAAAAAAGAACTGAGGTGGATTCCCGTAGGCTTGGCATGGCCCCATTCTTTCCTTCACTGCTTTCAGCATACAGTAGCCTACTTGGGTCTGGGCAACTGGCTTTGCTCTGCATGAGCTAAACTGTATCTGACTAGTCCAGGTAGGGTTTCAGCCTTCCAGGTCATACATGAACGTAAGTGTACAGCAGCATTAGTGTAGGATTCAAACTAATATTCCAAAGTGTGTCGTGCTTCTAGAATAAATCATCAAACACAGAGTTAGTACAAACGGATGGACATTGATCTGTGTGTTGTTGTTCAGTTTTATTTTCAGGTTTTCTGGAAACATCATGATTAGCCTCGCTGTGTTGTTATGTTGTGAAGAGGACTGTTGACCTTTTTATCAGGACCAGAAGGAGGCAGGGCTTAGGTAAAGAGATTTCCACCCAGGGCCCCAGAGTACTGTTGTGTTTATTGACCTCTGTTTGCAGAGTTCACAATCTGCCTGATTGATAGTTAGTCCCATTGATTGAAGTATAACACATAGATTATCAATCTGTTGATATCTCTCTCTCTGCTCCAAGCCTCACAGCACAACGTGACTGCTGCCTGAATAACAACGAGAGAACCAAAGGAGAGACCCTGCAGTGTGAATGTATGAGAGCTCTCCCCTCCCCACCCCCACCTATACACTGCACCGTGCAGGATCGATACTGCACAAAATCCATGAGAAACAATTTAACATATCCTTTGATCATCACTTATTCTGCCCTGTAAAGAACCTCTTATTATAACGGTTCCATGGGTAGAGGAAGGGAAACACTGATGACTGTCTTTCAGTTTCTTTCTCTCGCTCTCTCCATCTCCTCCGTCTCTTTAGAACGCAAGGCTCTGCTGGGGACAGATGGCATGATGCAGCATATCAGAGCAGTAATCTGCAACCCCATCAAACATTTACACCACCATTCCACCCGCTTTACTGGGCTAGCAGGACAGACCCAGCCCTGTGCTGCCTGCCCTGGGACAACACGCCCTGCTAGTCTCCTGTTACCAGTTACCTTCACAGAAACATTAGGAACAGGACATCCCTTCATGTGTCACGTCCCGTACTGTCTGTCCTCTTAGAGACACCATGGATCGACATGAAAGGGAAGGGAATGGAGGATACAGGTACTGTGTGAGAGAAAAGGCTTGGATTAAAAATATATATAGAATAAAAAATAATATATATATATTATTTGTAATTTTTTTATTGAACATTTATTTAACTAGGAAAGTCAGTTAAGAACAAGTTCTTATTTACAATGACGGCCGAACAAACCCGGACGACGCTGGGCCAATTGAAGTGCCGCCCTATGGGACTCCCAATCACAGACGGATGTGATACAGCCTGGACCCGAACCAGGGACTGTAGTGACGCCTCCTGCACTGAGATGCAGTGTCTTATATACAGCATCTGCTCTAATTTGGAGAAATTAAATATATGCCATTTAGCAGACACTTCTTTCCGAAGCGACTTATTCATGCGCGAATACATTTTGCGTTTGCATTTTATGTATACATTTTTGATGCCTCTGTTTATGTGTTCCTCTACCCATTTGAAGCCCCACAATACAGAGGTATACTGGTCATCAATACTCTGAGAACCTTCTATTCACTGAATTCAGTTCAATCCAGTAGCTAGCTTTGATCAATACTGCCTTCCATTGTACTCCACTGCATCCATTGAGCTCTCGCTCCCGCTCTCTTTTTCATGGGGATTGAAGAGTTGTTTAGGGTGGAGGGGCACCCGCTCTTTCAGTTTCCACTCATCAGGTCTGGCTGGGTCACTGGCAGGGCATTCTGCTACAGGCCAATATCTGCGCTTATCAGATTGATCACTGTCATTCGCTGTCCATTGATCTGTATTGACACATATAAAATGTATAGACACAGCAACTCACAGGGATTATCTAACAACTCTCCCACAAACATTGCAACAAAACACACACATTGCAGTTTGTCCATTGAATCATGACAGTCTGGAGACGTCTGTGTAATGTTTTTAATTCATGGTGCCGTCTGTGTAATGTTTTTAATTCATGGTGACGTCTTTGTAATGCTTTTAATTCATGGTGACGTCTGTGTAATGTTTTTTATTCATGGTGACGTCTTTGTAATGCTTTTTATTCATGGTGACGTCTTTGTAATGCTTTTTATTCATGGTGCCGTCTTTGTAATATTTTTAATTCATGGTGACGTCTTTGTAATGTTTTTATTCATGGTGACGTCTTTGTAATGCTTTTAATTCATGGTGACGTCTTTGTAATGTTTTTATTCATGGTGACGTCTTTGTAATGCTTTTATTCATGGTGACGTCTTTGTAATGCTTTTTATTCATGGTGCCGTCTTTGTAATGTTTTTTATTCATGGTGACGTCTTTGTAATGTTTTTAATTCATGGTGACGTCTTTGTAATGTTTTTATTCATGGTGACGTCTTTGTAATGTTTTTATTCATGGTGACGTCTTTGTAATGTTTTTTATTCATGGTGACGTCTTTGTAATGTTTTTTATTCATGGTGACGTCTTTGTAATGTTTTTATTCATGGTGACGTCTTTGTAATGTTTTTTATTCATGGTGACGTCTTTGTAATGTTTTTATTCATGGTGCCGTCTTTGTAATGTTTTTAATTCATGGTGACGTCTTTGTAATGTTTTTATTCATGGTGACGTCTTTGTAATGCTTTTATTCATGGTGACGTCTTTGTAATGCTTTTTATTCATGGTGACGTCTTTGTAATGCTTTTTATTCATGGTGACGTCTTTGTAATGTTTTTTATTCATGGTGACGTCTTTGTAATGCTTTTTATTCATGGTGCCGTCTTTGTAATGTTTTTTATTCATGGTGACGTCTTTGTAATGCTTTTTATTCATGGTGACGTCTTTGTAATGTTTTTTATTCATGGTGACGTCTTTGTAATGTTTTTATTCATGGTGACGTCTTTGTAATGTTTTTTATTCATGGTGCCGTCTTTGTAATGTTTTTATTCATGGTGACGTCTTTGTAATGTTTTTATTCATGGTGACGTCTTTGTAATGTTTTTTATTCATGGTGACGTCTTTGTAATGTTTTTAATTCATGGTGACGTCTTTGTAATGTTTTTTATTCATGGTGACGTCTTTGTAATGTTTTTTATTCATGGTGACGTCTTTGTAATGTTTTTATTCATGGTGACGTCTTTGTAATGTTTTTTATTCATGGTGACGTCTTTGTAATGTTTTTATTCATGGTGACGTCTTTGTAATGCTTTTATTCATGGTGACGTCTTTGTAATGCTTTTTATTCATGGTGCCGTCTTTGTAATGTTTTTTATTCATGGTGACGTCTTTGTAATGTTTTTTATTCATGGTGACGTCTTTGTAATGTTTTTTATTCATGGTGACGTCTTTGTAATGTTTTTATTCATGGTGACGTCTTTGTAATGTTTTTTATTCATGGTGACGTCTTTGTAATGTTTTTATTCATGGTGCCGTCTTTGTAATGTTTTTAATTCATGGTGACGTCTTTGTAATGTTTTTATTCATGGTGACGTCTTTGTAATGCTTTTATTCATGGTGACGTCTTTGTAATGTTTTTAATTCATGGTGACGTCTTTGTAATGTTTTTATTCATGGTGACGTCTTTGTAATGCTTTTTATTCATGGTGACGTCTTTGTAATGTTTTTTATTCATGGTGACGTCTTTGTAATGCTTTTTATTCATGGTGACGTCTTTGTAATGTTTTTTATTCATGGTGACGTCTTTGTAATGTTTTTATTCATGGTGACGTCTTTGTAATGTTTTTAATTCATGGTGACGTCTTTGTAATGTTTTTATTCATGGTGACGTCTTTGTAATGTTTTTTATTCATGGTGACGTCTTTGTAATGTTTTTAATTCATGGTGACGTCTTTGTAATGTTTTTTATTCATGGTGACGTCTTTGTAATGTTTTTTATTCATGGTGACGTCTTTGTAATGTTTTTATTCATGGTGACGTCTTTGTAATGTTTTTTATTCATGGTGACGTCTTTGTAATGTTTTTATTCATGGTGACGTCTTTGTAATGTTTTTTATTCATGGTGACGTCTTTGTAATGTTTTTTATTCATGGTGCCGTCTTTGTAATGCTTTTTCTACCGCTTTTTTTTCTTCCAGAAACATCTATGAAGTTACTGTATTTTATATACAGACTAGGAGCAACTCTAATCAATCATTGTTTTGTGGAAAAGATAAGACGTTTTCTAAGGAATCTTGGTTAGACACAGTGTTTCTTTTTTCGTGACCTGATTTTCATTCAGCCAGGCATTGAGAAGGCGTCCTCTGTCCTTCTGCTCATGGCGACTCCTTAGCCCCAGTGTGTTGCATCTCAAGCAGTGCGTGGGCGTGGGCAGCTAAAGGCGCTGCACTGAGCCGCGGAGGACAGCTTACACCAGGCTCTCCTCCAGGCCATCTGGGGAAGGCCACAGCCCACTCCCTAGAGCAAGGCCAACACAGCGCCACATACACAGAGACATAGCTATAGGGGGATATCAGATAACACAGAGACAGACATAGACGCTCTATTCCAGAGACATGTTACTTTGTCTAGATCAGGGTTGATGATATGTTGATTAGTTCCATCAGAGAGGAATATGTTGATTAGTTCCATCAGAGAGGAAGAGGCGAAGCGAGAGGTTTTACAAATTGCTAATTTGCTACATAAGGCTTATTTGATTAAATAGAAGATTCTTAATGGTTAGGTTGTTATGAATGCACTGATATAAGTGGATGCACGTAGCATTTCGGCAACTTTGAAAAAAAACGACTTCATATGTGCTGTTGTCATGGAGATAGATAGAGGACTCATCATTGCTACAACCCGTTTTAGCATGGACATTGCCATTGAGGGCTTCCACCATTTTAAAGTAGTCAACTGGGTGGGGATTCCAATGAGCTGGGAGCAATCAGCCAATGAAGAAGAAAATGTACTACTTTCAAATGGAGATAGCCTCAAAGGCGCTGCTCATGTTGTCACAGACACTATAATGGCACATATACAAAGATGAGTCCGTCTATCGCTATAGCCTTTTGTTCACACCCTCTCATTGGCTAGAATGGTCCGACCTGATCTCGCCCCCTCCCACCTGCCTTCCATCTTTGAGGACATGTATTTCCATTGTTAGAGCGGCCACTTGACTATCTTGTCAATATAATAGACAATCTTTGGTTCAATCAAGTGTGTTAGTGTTAGGGCAAAAACCAAGATCGAGAAACACTGATCTAGATAGCACTGCAGATTTACACTGTATCTGTTAGACATCTCTCAAGCGCAACTAAATATGTACTGTATGTGTTTCTACGTAAACAACAGTTCTCTGTGCTGGTTGCTAAGTCAACCATAGCCTTATTATCCTTTCAGTTGTTACTCATCTTTCTTCTTATCACATCAGATAGGAATGCTGTAACATCTCTCAATACAAAGTCTACTTGACACTCTGTCCTGTTCTATTTCAAGCCAAAACATGACCATTGATTACTATTGATCGCAATTTAAACCTGCTCACCCCGAGTTTAGAAGAGGCCAGGTCAGTGCACCTTAGACTGTTCACCTGTCTGCCCATTGGTGGAGAGAATCCAGAAAGCTGTTGGAATATATGGAGTGTTTTTCATTTTCTTGGCCCAGTGCCATGCTAACCTTTCTGATAGGTGCCTGGCTACATTGCTGCTGTAAAACATACTCACTTTATGTGGATTGAAAATTATGGATGGCATGTTGTTATCGTACGAAAGTCCTCCTGGATACGGTAAATAAATGTATCGTATTGGACACTATATTACATAGCAATTACATTAGAACGCATCGTTAAAACGTGTTATATTGGGTATGATAAAAAAGACACATCTGCTTTCCAAGCAAAAATGTTTAGTACTAGCTTGCTTGCAGTGGAGGATGTTACTCCACAAACTGTCCTTGTCCCGCTCCCCATAGGTTAAGTCAGGATAGTGCAGTCCAGAGCAGACGTGGATATTATCTCATGGAGGGGATGCCCGGCAAACACACCGTAATCTAATTCCTGCTGGAAGGTAATTAGTTCAGCTCCCCACTCACACCTCCTCACAGAGGCGAGGAGGTGTGAGGCACTCTGGCAGTGGGGATAATGTAACAGCCAGGCCCTGTGAAAACACACATTGCCCTGCCCCAGTCCTTCCCAGCCCTCCCTGCCCTGCCCCAGCCTTGCCCTCCTCAGCCCTGCCCCTGCCCTGCCCCTGCCCCAGCCTTGCCCCAGCCCTCCCCTGCCCTGCCCCAGCCTTGCCCTCCTCAGCCCTGCCCCTGCCTTGCCCCTGCCCTGCCCCAGCCCTGCCCCTGCCCTGCCCTGCCGCAACCTTGCCCCTGCCCTGCCCCAGCCCTGCCCCAGCCCTGCCCTGCCCCAGCCCTGCCCTGCCCCAGCCCTGCCCCTGCCACAGCCCTCCTCAGCCCTGCCCCAGCCCTGCCCCAGCCTTGCCCCAGCCTTGCCCCTGCCCTGCCCTGCCCTGCCCCAGCCCTCCTCAGCCCTGCCCCTGCCCTGCCCTGCCCCAGCCCTCCTCAGCCCTGCCCCAGCCCTGCCCCTGCCCCTGCCCTGCCCTGCCCTGCCCCAGCCTTGCCCCTGTCCCAGCCTTGCCCCTGCCCTGCCCTGCCTCATCCTCCTACAGTACAATACAGTACAGTACAGAGCCAGACAGCACAGAGCCACAGACATAATGATCACTTTTTAAATGCCTCCCAGTGTCCATTCAAATTTCCTTTTCCAGCAGCACCACTATAATTCATTGAAATGCATGGCATGGTCCAGTGAGAGTGCTGCCAAGTGGTTTGCCATGACTGCAGAGCTCCGCTTCAAAAAGAATAGCCCACCACCACCTCCTGTTTCTGCTGTATAACCCAAAATCATTGGTATGCAACGTGTCTGTCATGTACAAAGGGAATGCACCACAGCATGCACAGTCATGTGTTTTACAGTACAATGGAACAGGCCCCTCCGCATCCTGCATTGTAAAAAACGATCAAGTCAGTCAGACCAACACGGAATAGACAAACAGAATCTTGTACGATACGGCTTCAGCTCAAGCTGATGTTTGACGGCCTAATGTGTTTGCGTAGCGGACCTACTGAGACTCGCATGCCTTCAACAAGGTACCGTTACCACACCACGTACCATTAGTTTATTAAAGACAGAAACAACACCAACTGTTTCTGGCATGCACATCATACAAGATTCTCTGAGGTTGCTCTAGTGTGCAATTAAATCACACCGCTTGCCTGCTCTTTGGCTCCACATCATCGGCAGGGAGGAGGAGGAGGAGGAGGTAGGGAGACAAGAGAGGTCCTCTTTTTTTAGCTGCACGTTCTTTTTTCATATGGTGATACAATTTAATCTGTAAGATTTACGCATCTCGATATAGCTGCTATAGATGAGCAGTCTAATTCAGATGCTATGATTGAGGCCAGGGAGCATCATTATAAAACAACCCACTCTCTCTCGCCTGCTTGCTTGTATCCACCAACCTGCAATCATCTTTTTATGGGTGGGAATGCCATGACTCTGCCGTTCCGCTCAACTTCGGTCGCCGCCTCACCCCTCGTCTCATCTAAGAGGGGGTTGGACACCCCCTCTCCCAGAATCCCCCACAGGAAGCTGCCCCAGTAATAGTCCTGTTGACAACACAAGACTCTATGCGCTCCCATCCTGATAATTAGCTCTGTCACATTCAGGTCCAGGTTCACATCTCACTCTCAAGTCTCATTTATGGTCCACAAATGAGGAAACACATTTTAATTTCCCCATGTATAAAAATACATAGATATCCTTGTGTCACACAGTAGAAGCCCTGCTCTGGTTGTCTCTAACCCCTTTGGTATATCACTCTGCTCTCTCTAGAAGTGGAGAGGAGGAAAAGGGCTACTGGAGCTGGGGATGTTGACCCTTCAGCACTGCCCTGACAAGGGTCCCAGTCTGCTCCTCTAGCCCCCGACAGAGCTCCTCAGCACAGCACAGATTAGCACTCAACCTGGCATGGAGTGGGGCTCCTGTCTGACACCCTGACCACTGCTAACCCCACAGGCCCTGCTTTAGGGCACCGCCTTACAGTGGTGGAAAAAGTACCCAATTGACAAACTTCAGTAAAAGTATAGATACCTTAATATAAAATGACTCAAGTAAAAGTGAAAGTCACCCAGTAAAATCCTACTTGAGTAAAAGTCTAAAAGTATTTGGTTTTAAATATACTTGAATATCAAACGTAAATGTAATCGCTCAAATATACGTAAGTATCAAAAGTAAAAGTATAAATCATTTCAAATTCCATTTATTAAGCAAAGCAGAGAGCACCATTTTCTTGTTTTTTTAATTTACAGATAGCAGGGGCACGCTCCAACACTCAGACATAATTTACAAACATAGCATGTGTTTAGTGAGATCAAATGCAGTAGGGATGACCAGGGATGTTCTCTTGATAAGTGTGTGAATTAGAATATTTTCCTGTCCTGCTCAGCATTCAAAATGTTATGAGTACCTTTGGGTGTCAGAGAAAATGTAAAGAGTAAAAAGTATATTATTTTCTTTAGGAATGTAGAGGAGTAAAAGCAAAAGTTGTCAAAAATATATTAATACTAAAGTAAAATACAGATACCTCCCAAAAATAGTGCTTTCAAGTATTTTTACTTAAGTACTTTACACCACTGTTGCCTCATAGATCCCACTATGGATCTATGAAACTGTCTCAACAACAGGGCCATTTTGTTTCGGGTGCAGAGGCCTGCTGGTTTAGTGTATCAAGCCCAGGACTGAATTACCCATACAGGAAGAAGCCAGGCTTTCTCCCTGGGCTGGATTCAGCTGACTGTCTAAAAGCTACCCCCCCCCTCTTTTCTCTCTCTGTCAGTGCATCAGCACAAGGTCAGACTTAAAAGGAAGGTCGAATGCAGCAAAGTTATGTGGTGTGGTGTGGTGCCTGCCATGGAGCAGCTTTAGCTGAGTGAGGCTACAGTATAGCTCACTGTAAAGCTGATTTACGGAGAAATCACAAATGCCACTGAAGCGCACCAAACTGTCTGTCCCTATACCCAGAGACCTCTCGTGCTGTCCCTCGTCATGCCACATAAACAATGCATTATGGCTCCGAGGGTGACTAAGAAACAATAATTACCATGACCACGTGATGGAGCGACGTGGCAGTGCAGAGTGGTGCAGCGGGCAGGGGGGTATTTCTGGGAAGGGCTGCTCATGGTGACTCATTGCAGAATCATAGTCAGGCAGCGTGCTTCTCCTCCACCAAGCTGTTCCTCACGAGGTCATGGTGTGTCGCCGCCGCCCGTACTCCCTCTCCATGGCAACAGTGATGATTGCATTACAGAATAGACATGAAGACTGTGGGGCAGGAGAGATGGAGAACATGCTCACACAGAGGGAAGACAGGCATGTCGATGCATTAGTGGGAGTGAGAGACCACATCTTGTGCTGTGGAGAGTATTGGGACCACAGCTGGCGAGGCGGCAATCTACATGAAGGCACCAGACATTAATCTCTACAACAGGCCAGAAGAAGATATGGGGGGGGTTATTCAGATTAATGATTCCAAAGTATTACAATGAGTGATGGACATCTAGACTCAGAAACAGCTGCTCGGTATTGCCCAAGAGACGGCAACACAGACACGCTCGAGACAGGAAGAGCTCATAACATAAATCCTATGTATCTCATGCAGTGGATAGCAAAAATGGTTTCCAAGTTCTCTAGTCTCGCCACACCCAGAGGATGAGTTCCTATAGAGACTACAGCATCCATTTTGTGTGTGTGTGTGTGTGTGTGTGTGTGTGTGTGTGTGTGTGTGTGTGTGTGTGTGTGTGTGTGTGTGTGTGTGTGTGTGTGTGTGTGTGTGTGTGTGTGTGTGTGTGTTGGAGGTGTCCTGGACCCTGTCATAGAGATGCCACTGCTGGTGCTCTGAGATAGATGCACTAGACAGATGGGGCATGTGATAGGTCACATCTGGCAGTAGGAGAGGAGAGGAGAGGAGAGGAGAGGAGAGGAGAGGAGAGGAGAGGAGAGGAGAGGAAAGCCTTTCTAGTCATTTAGACAGTAAAGCGAAAAACTCACCAGAAGCGGGTGGGCGGAGCAAGCAGAGCGAGTCATCTTTACTGATAGCGATGTTGTGTTTCCGTAAGTGGATGAAGTGGTCTAATTTAGCATGTATACTAAAGCCTCAACCCTAAGCCACCTCTTACAATTCAAATGAAATTGAAGAAAAGGGAATAATGACAGCATTTCTATTGTTTTGTGTGACCACAGCGCTAATGATAAAACGATAAAATAAAGACATGTTCTAATTGAACAAGGTGTGAAAGCGAACAACCCGCACGCTCGGCTTCGGTTGGGCCATTATAATTCAAAACAATGCATTCTAAAATAAAATCACACACACGCCTTTGGTGAGTTAAAGGCCATTCGAGTACTCAAGTAGAGAATCTAGGTTAAAAACTTGGATATACCATTTTTTTATAGAAAAGTATGAATACATTCTATTCATTAGTCAGTTTGTGTGATTACGGTATATTTGTTTGTGTTTCCCCAAGGTCCTGAGCACCAGCATCCAAGGTAGTATCTTTCGGAGTCTGTGTATGTGTGTGTGTGTGTGTGTGTGTGTGTGTGTGTGTGTGTGTGTGTGTGTGTGTGTGTGTGTGTGTGTGTGTGTGTGTGTGTGTGTGTCTGTGTGTGTGTGTGTGTGTGTGTGTGTATGTGTGTGTGTGTGTGTGTGTGTGTGTGTGTTGTCTATAAGTGTGATTGGTTGGTATCTCTGAGAGTGTGTGGCCGTTGCATGTGGTCTGGCTGCTCTCATGGCCGGATTAGGAACAATGAGCTTCATACAGAGGCTGGACAGGCAGCTCAACCCCCAGGAACAATGAGATCCATACAGAGGCTGGACAGGCAGCTCAACCCCCAGGAACATTGAGATCCATACAGAGGCTGGACAGGCAGCTCAACCCCCAGGAACAATGAGCTCCGTACAGAGGCTGGACAGGTAGCTCAACCCCCAGGAACAATGAGATCCATACAGAGGCTGAACAGGCAGCTCAACCCCCAGGAACAATGAGATCCATACAGAGGCTGAACAGGCAGCTCAACCCCCAGGAACAATGAGCTCCATACAGAGACTGAACAGGCAGCTCAACCCCCAGGAACAATGAGATCCATACAGAGGCTGAACAGGCAGCTCAACCCCCAGGAACAATGAGATCCATAAAGAGGCTGAACAGGCAGCTCAACCCCCAGGAACAATGAGCTCCATACAGAGGCTGGACAGGCAGCTCAACCCCCAGGAACAATAAGCTCCATACAGAGGCTGGACAGGCAGCTCAACCCCCAGGAACAATGAGCTCCATACAGAGGCTGGACAGGCAGCTCAACCCCCAGGAACAATGAGCTCCATACAGAGGCTGGACAGGCAGCTCAACCCCCAGGAACAATGAGCTTCATACAGAGGCTGGACAGGCAGCTCAACCCCCAGGAACAATGAGCTCCATACAGAGGCTGGACAGGCAGCTCAACCCCCAGGAACAATGAGCTCCATACAGAGACTGGACAGGCAGCTCAACCCCCAGGAACAATGAGCTCCATACAGAGACTGAACAGGCAGCTCAAACCCCAGGAACATTGAGATCCATACAGAGGCTGGACAGGCAGCTCAACCCCCAGGAACATTGAGATCCATACAGAGGCTGGACAGGCAGCTCAACCCCCAGGAACAATGAGCTCCGTACAGAGGCTGGACAGGCAGCTCAACCCCCAGGAACAATGAGATCCATACAGAGGCTGAACAGGCAGCTCAACCCCCAGGAACAATGAGATCCATACAGAGGCTGAATAGGCAGCTCAACCCCCAGGAACAATGAGCTCCATACAGAGACTGAACAGGCAGCTCAACCCCCAGGAACAATGAGATCCATACAGAGGCTGAACAGGCAGCTCAACCCCCAGGAACAATGAGATCCGTACAGAGGCTGAACAGGCAGCTCAACCCCCAGGAACATTGAGATCCATACAGAGGCTGAACAGGCAGCTCAACACCCAGGAACAATGAGATCCATACAGAGGCTGAACAGGCAGCTCAACCCCCAGGAACAATGAGCTCCATACAGAGGCTGGACAGGCAGCTCAACCCCCAGGAACAATGAGCTCCATACAGAGGCTGAACAGGCAGCTCAACCCCCAGGAATGCGTGATCCAGCACCCCCATATTTCACAGCCTAGCCTGCCCGCTGCCGGCAGGGCCCTCGCCCCACTCCCACCACACCACGTGTCCTCTCCTTTCCCCCCTTCTCAATCCCCACCCCTCCATGTGCCCCCACACACTACCCCCTCCACCACCCAGAATCCTGTTTGACGCTGGTGTGATTTTGATGAGCCCCCCTCTCTATTTTCAGGCCTGTAGAAATTCCATCCGCAGCTTTTCTGTTTACTCCCCAAAACAGTAGCTAGCTGCCATGGTTACAATGAGGATGTTAAGGTTCTAAAGAGCAACACCTACTTAACCCTGCTGAAATGTGGGACAGCAATGTTTTGTCTCGTACATACAGTATTTCTCCAACCCTTTACTCTGAACCCTATATGAATCTATTGAGGACTTCCCACTATAGAGCATGATAGAGTTTCATTTCACCACCCTCTCTCTGTTGCCAGGGATACATGGTACAGTGATGTGTGGCAAGATGGCTGGCAGAGACAGGCATCTTGACGACAGTTGTGTTAGGAGTGACTGTAACAGCACCAGCAGCATATCACACCTTAGAGAGTGTGGTTACACAATGAGCAGGTTGGGTGGTGTTAAAGCCCATCTGGTTCACAACAAAATTAGTGACCTCAGTACTGTGTGACTGGATCGAGAGAGAGAGGAGTCCTGGCAAGTCTCTAGCTACCGTTACCGTGGAAACAACAGGGATCTCAAGGTTAAGCCATGACCTGCTCCTTGCCATGTACCGAGCTAATACTACTGCCACCCAACTGACTCATCCTCCTCCTTTATATCACCCCTCCACCTCTCCTCCTCCTCCTCCTTTATATCACCCCTCCATCTCCCCTCCTCATCCTCCTTTATATCACCCCTCCACCTCCCCTCCTCCTCCTCCTTTATATCACCCCTCCACCTCCCCTCCTCCTCCTCCTTTATATCACCCCTCCATCTCCCCTCCTCATCCTCCTTTATATCACCCCTCCACCTCCCCTCCTCCTCCTTTATATCACCCCTCCACCTCCCCTCCTCCTCCTCCTTTATATCACCCCTCCACCTCCCCTCCTCCTCCTCCTTTATATCACCCCTCACCTCCCCTCATCCTCCTCCTTTATGTCACCTCTCCACCTCCCCTCCTCCTCCTCCTTTATATCACCCCTCCACCTCCCCTCCTCCTCCTCCTCCTTTATATCACCCCTCCACCTCCCCTCCTCCTCCTCCTTTATATCACCACTCCACCTCCCCTCCTCCTCCTTCTCCACCTCCGCCTCCTCCACTTCCTCTGCTCCTCCCTCTCCTCCTCCTCCTCCCTCTCTTCCACCTCCCCTCCTCCTCCTCCTCCTCCTCCACTTCCTCTGCTCCTCCCTCCCCTCCCTTCCTCCTCCTCCTCCTCCTCCTCCCTCTTCTCACCACCCCTTTCCTACTCCTCCTCTATAGCGCCCCCTCCCTCTCCTGTACCTCTATAGAGCCATGGGGACATCAGTGTGTTTGTCTGTGTGTTGTACCTTCAAAGAACTGCCTGTGTTGCCGTGGGGACAGCTGCTAATGTTTATGGTGCTCCTGTTGTCTGTTTTCCTCATACTCCATGCAGCACCCAGACACACTATAACAGCGGGGAGAGCCTCCATGCTGCACCCAGACACACTATAACAGCGGGGAGAGCCTCCATGCTGCACCCAGACACACTATAACAGCGGGGAGAGCCTCCATGCAGCCGCCAGACACACTATAACAGCGGGGAGAGCCTCCATGCTGCACCCAGACACACTATAACAGCGGGGAGAGCCTCCATGCTGCACCCAGACACACTATAACAGCGGGGAGAGCCTCCATGCTGCACCCAGACACACTATAACAGCTGAGAGAGCCTCCATGCTGCACCCAGACACACTATAACAACTGGGAGAGCCTCCATGCTGCACCCAGACACACTATAAGAGCGGGGAGAGCCTCCATGCTGCACCCAGACACACTATAACAACTGGGAGAGCCTCCATGCTGCACCCAGACACACTATAACAGCGGGGAGAGCCTCCATGCTGCACCCAGACACACTATAACAGCGGGGAGAGCCTCCATGCTGCACCCAGACACACTATAACAGCGGGGAGAGCCTCCATGCTGCACTCAAAAATTAGAAAGGGATTGATGCTAAACCTTCTCTCTCTCTCTCTCTCTCTCTCTTTCAGGAACATAATACATGCACAGACAGACACTAACAAACACAGGTGCAAACACGATGGCACAGGCACACACACAGATTTAAAGACAAAAGCACACACACACCGAGAGAGACACAGATCACACACTCAGGCATACAGAGAGAGAGAGAGAGAGAGAGAGAGAGAGAGAGAGACAAACAGGGGATTGTTGTATGGAGCCGAGAGGCTGAGCTCCATTGCAGCCAACCCAGTCCACCTACACAGAGCAGCTACACATGGTGAGCCCATGTGACTTACTTTGGCTGTGTGAGTCTCAAATTGTATTTGTTTTCAAGTTCTTTGTGGGTTTGTAATCTGAGGGAAATATGTGTCTCTAATATGGTCATGCATTTGGCAGGAGGTTAGGAAGTGCAGCTCATTTTGTGGGCAGAGTGCACATAGCCTGTCTTCTCTTGAGAGACAGGTCTGCCTCCGGCGGCCTTTCTCAATAGCAAGGCTATGCTCACTGAGTCTGTACATAGTCAAAACCTTCCTTAAGTTTGGGTCAGTCACAGTGGTCAGGTATTCTGCCACTGTGTACTCTCTGTTTAAGGATTCTAGTTCTAGTTTGCACTGTAATTATCTTTTTGTTTTCTCATGATTTGGTTGGGTCTAGGGGTCTGTTTGTGTTTGTGTTTGTGAACAGAGCCCCAGGACCAGCTTGCTTAGGGGACTTTTCTCCAGGTCCATCTCTATGTAGGTGATGGCTTTGTTATGGAAGGTTTGGGAATCACTTCCTTTTAGGTGGTTGTAGAGGTGAATGTATCTTTTCTGGATTTTGATAATTAGCGGGTATCGGCCTAATTCTGCTCTGCATGCATTATTTGGTGTTTTACGTTGTACACAGAGGATATTTTTGCTGAATTCTGCATGCAGAGTCTCAATTTGGTGTTTGTCCCATTTTGTGATTGGTTGATGAGCGGACTCCAGACCTCACAACCATAAAGGGCAATGGGTTCTATAACTGATTCAAGTATTTTTGGCCAAATCCTGATTGGTATGTTGAATTTTATGTACCTTTTGATGGTGTAGAAGGCCCTTCTTGCCTTGTCTCTCAGATCGTTGACAGGTTTGTGGAAGTTACCTGTGACGCTGATGTTTAGGCCGAGGTATGTATAGTTTTTGTGTGCTCTAGGGCAACGGTGTCTAGATGGAATTTGTATTTGTGGTCCTGGCAACTGGACCTTTCTTGGAACACCATTATTTTTGTCTTACTGAGATTTACTGTCAGGGCCCAGGTCTGACAGAATCTGTGCAGAAGATCTAGGTGCTGCTGTAGGCCCTCCTTGGTTGGGGACAGAAGCACCAGATCATCAGCAAACAGACATTTGACTTCAGATTGTAGTAGTGAGAGGCCGGGTGCTGCTGACTGTTCGCCAATTCGTTGATATACACTACCGTTCAAAAGTTTGGGGTCGTTTAGAAATTTCCTTGCTTTTGAAAGAAAAGCACATTTTTTTTCTCCATTAAAATAACACAAAATGTATTCAAAAATACAGTGTAGACATTGTTAATGTTGTAAATGACTATTGTAGCTGGGAATGGCAGATTTTTTATGGAATATCTATAAAGGTGTACAGAGGCCCATTATCAGCAACCATCACTCCTGTGTTCCAATGGCACATTGTGTTAGCTAATCAAAGTTTATCATTTTAAAAGGCTGATAGATCATTAGAAAACCCTTTTGCAATTATGTTAGCACAGCTGAAAACTGTTGTTCTGATTAAAGAAGCAATAAAACTGTCCTTCTTTAGACTAGTTGAGTATCTGGAGCAAAAGGGTTTTCCTATGATCAATTAGCCTTTAAAATTATAAACTTGGATTAGCTAACACAAGGTGCCATTGGAACACAGGAGTGATGGTTGCTGATAATGGGCCTCTGTACGCCTATGTAGATATTCCATTAGTCATTTACAACATTAACAATGTCTGCACTGTATTTCTGATCAATATGATGTTATTATAATTGTCAAAAAATTTGCTTATCTTTTAAAAACAAGGACATTTCTAAGTGACCCCAAACCTTTGACCCTGTATTGTATATGTTGAAAAGGTGTGTGTTTTTTGCCAATTTAAACTGCACACTTGTTGTTTGTGTACATGGATTTGATAATGTTGTATGTGTAACCGATGTGAAATGGCTAGTTAGTTAGCGGTGGTGCGCGCTAATAGCGTTTCAATCGGTGACGTCACTCTCTCTGAGACTTGAAGTAGGGTTTCCCCTTGCGTTGCAAGGGCCGTGGCTTTTGTGGCGCGATGGGTAACGTTGCTTCGTGGGGTGTCAGTTGTTGATGTGTGCAAGGGTCCCTGGTTTGAGCCCGGGTTGGGGCGAAGAGAGGGACGGAACCTACACTGTTACATTGATGCTGTTGACCCATATCATTGGTTGCTGCGGAAAAGGAGGAGGTCAAAGGGGGGGTGAGTGTAACCGATGTGAAATGGCTAGTTAGTTAGCGGTGGTGCGCGCTAATAGCGTTTCAATCGGTGACGTCACTCTCTCTGAGACTTGAAGTAGGGTTTCCCCTTGCGTTGCAAGGGCCGCGGCTTTTGTGGCGCGATGGGTAACGTTGCTTCGTGGGGTGTCAGTTGTTGATGTGTGCAAGGGTCCCTGGTACGAGCCCGGGTTGGGGTGAAGAGAGGGACGGAACCTACACTGTTACATATGTTTTTCCCCCAACACCACTTCCCGTCAATTTGTATAGCAGGCCCTCATGCCAAATTGAGTCAAAAGCTTTTTTGAAATTTACAAAGCATGAGGCTTTGCCTTTATTTTGGTTTGTTTGTTTGTCAATTAGGGTGTGCAGGGTGAATATATGGTCTGTCATACGGTAATTTGGAAAAAAGCCAATTTGACATTAGTTCAGTACATTGTTTTTGCTGAGGAAATGTACGAGTCTGCTGTTAATCATAATGCAGAGGATTTTCCCAAGGTTTCTGTTAACGCATATCCCACGTGAGTTATTGGGGTCAAATGTGTCTCCACTTGTGTGGATTGGGGTGATCAGTCCTTGGTTCCAAATATTGGAAAATATGCCAGAGCTGAGGATGATGTTAAAGAGTTTAAGTATAGCCAATTGGAATTTGTGGTCTATATATTTTATAATTTCATTTAGGATACCATCAACCCCCCAAGCATACTTCCAAAGTTGTGGAAAAATGGCTTAAGGACAACAAAGTCAAGGTATTGGAGTGGCCATCACAAAGCCCTGACCTCAATCCTACAGAAAATTTGTGGGAAGAACTGAAAAAGTGTGTGCGAGCAAGGAGGCCTATAAACCTGCCTCAGTTACCACCAGCTCTGTCAGGAGGAATGGGCCAAATTTACCCAACTTATTGTTGGAAGCTTGTGGAAGGCTACCCGGAACTTTTGACCCAAGTTAAACAATTTAAAGGCAATGCTACCAAATACTAATTGAGTGTATGTAAACTTCTGACCCACTGGGAATGTGATGAAAGAAATAAAAGCTGAAATAAATCATTCTCTCTACTATTATTCTGACATTTCACATTCTTAAAATAAAGTGGTGATCCTAACTGACCTAAAACAGGGAATCTTTACTTGGATTAAATGTCAGGAATTGTGAAAAACTGAGTCTAAATGTATTTGGCTAAGGTGTATGTAAATTTCCGACTTCAACTGTACATATTACCTCAATTACCTCAACACCAGTGCCCCCACACATTGACTCTGTACCGGTACCCCCTGTATATAGTCTCCACATTGACTCTGTACCGGTACCCCCTGTATATATTCTCCACATTGACTCTGTACCGGTACCCCCTGTATATAGTCTCCACATTGACTCTGTACCGGTACCCCCTGTATATATTCTCCACATTGACTCTGTACCGGTACCCCCTGTATATAGCCTCCACATTGACTCTGTACCTGTACCCCCTGTATATAGTCTCCACATTGACTCTGTACCGTAACACCCTGTATATAGTCTCCACATTGACTCTGTACCGGTACCCCCTGTATATAGCCTCCACATTGACTCTGTACCGGTACCCCCTGTATATTGCCCCTGTATATAGCCCCGCTATTGTTATTTACTGCTGCTCTTTAATTATTTGTTATTCTTATCTCTTACTTTTTGGGGGGTATTTTCTTAAAACTGCATTGTTGGTTAAGTGCTTATAAGTAAGCATTTCACTGTAAGGTCTACACCTGTTGTATTCGATGCATGTGACAAATACAATTTGATTTGATTTGAATAACACAAACACACACACACACACACACACACACACAGCTGATTACATAATACACAGTTACACGCTGATTATAGTGGTGTTACTGTTACTTACACTCACCAAACATACTAGCTTCTGCTAACACACACACACACACACACACACAGACACACAGACAGACAGACAGACAGACAGACAGACAGACAGACAGACAGACAGACAGACAGACAGACAGACAGACAGACAGACAGACAGACAGACACACACACACAAACACACACACACACACACACACACACACACGGTAGTCAGATAGTAGAGTTTGGACAGCTCTGCACAAACTTTGGTCTGTCAGTCAGCAAAACAGGATAGACTGGGTCATGTGACAGTGTGAAACAAAGACATGTCTAACCTCTCATCAGACACATGACCATGAAGGGATCTGGAGTGTCTGAATAACTAGACTGCATCAGTGTCATACTTCTTCCTGTCTGTATGAGTCTATATGAATCATTATGAGTCTATATTCATCTACATGAGTGTATGTATATGAGTTTTTATGAGTCTATGTGAGTCTATGTGAGTCTATATGAGTCTATATGAGTCTATATGAGTCTATATGAGTCTATATGAGTGTATGTATATGAGTCTATATGAGTCTATATTCATCTATATGAGTGTATGTATATGAGTATTTATGAGTCTATATTAATCTATATGAATCTATATGAGTCTACAGTATATGAGTCTATGTGAGTCTATATGAGTCTATATTCATCTATATTAGTGTATGTATATGAGTCTTTATGAGTCTATGTGAGTCTATGTGAGTCTATATGAGTCTATATTAATCTATATTAATCTATATGAGTCTACAGTATATGAGTCTATATGAGTGTATATGAGTCTATATTCATCTATATTAGTGTATGTATATGAGTCTTTATGAGTCTATGTGAGTCTATGTGAGTCTATATGAGTCTATATTAATCTATATGAATCTATATGAGTCTACAGTATATGGGTCTATATGAGTGTATATGAGTCTATATGAATCCATATGACTCTACAGTGGCTTGCGAAAGTATTCACCCCCCTTGGCATTTTTCCTATTTTGTTGCCTTAGAACCTGGAATTAAAATAGATTTGGGGGGGGGTTGTATCGTTTGAATTACACAACATGGCTACCACTTTGAAGATCAAAATATTTTTTATTGTGAAACAAACAAGAAATAAGACAAAAAAATTGAAAACTTGAGCGTGCATAACTATTCACCACCCTCCCCCCCAAAGTCAATACTTTGTAGAGACACATTTTGCAGCAATTACAGCTGCAAGTCTCTTCTCTTGGGGTATGTCTCTATAAGCTTGGCACATCTAGCCACTGGGATTTCTGCCCATTCATCAAGGCAAAACTGCTCCAGCTCCTTCAAGTTGGATGGGTTCCGCTGGTGTACAGCAATCTTTAAGTCATTAAGCAATTTCCAAATGCCTGAAGGTACCACGTTCATCTGTACAAACAATAGTACTGTCACGCCCTGACCTTAGAGAGCCGTTTTATTTCTCTATTTTGTTAGGTCAGGGTGTGATGTAGGGTGGGCATTCTATGTTGCCTTTTCCCACCTGTGTTTTGTGGTTAGTTGTTTTCTGTTTCGAATCTGTACCTGACAGTACTGTGCGGCGTTCGTTTCATTTTGTTATTTTTGTTTGAGTGTTTTTTGATGAAAATAAAACATCATGAACACTTTCCACGCTGCGCTTTGGTCGACTCCTTACGACGGACGTTACAAGTACACAAGTATAAACACCATGGGACCACGCAGCCGTCATACCGCTCAGGAAGGAGACGTGTTCCGTTTCATTTTACATTTACATTTTTAGTCATTTAACTGACGCTCTTATCCAGAGCGACTTACAGTAGTGAATGCATACATTTTATACATTTTTTTTTTCTGTGCTGGCCCCCCGTGGGAATCGAACCCACAACCCTGGCATTGCAAACACCATGCTATACCAACTGAGCTACAGGGAAGGCATTCCTAGAGATTAACGTACTTTGGTGCGAAAGATGCAAATCAATCCCAGAACAACAGCAAAGGACCTTGTGAAGATGCTGGAGGAAACAGGTACAAAAGTATCTATATCCACAGTAAAACGAGTCCTATATCGACATAACCTGAAAGGCCGCTCAGCAAGGAAGAAGCCACTGCTCCAAAACCGTCACAAAAAAGCCAGACTACGGTTTGCAGCTGCACATGGGGAAAAAGATCGTACTTTTTGGAGAAATGTCCTCTGGTCTGATGAAACAAAAATAGAACTGTTTGGCCATAATGACCATCGTTATGTTTGGAGGAAAAAGGGGGAGGCTTGCAAGCCGAAGAACACCATCCCAAACGTGAAGCACTGGGGTGGCAGCATCATGTTGTGGGGGTGCTTTGCTGCAGGAGGGACTGGTGCACTTCACAAAATAGATAGCATCATGAGGGAGGAAAATTATGTGGATATATTGAAGCAAAATCTCAAGACATCAGTCAGGAAAATAAAGCTTGGTCGCAAATGGATCTTCCAAATGGACAATGACCCCAAGCATACTTACAAAGTTGTGGCAAAATGGCTTAAGGACAACAAAGTCAAGGTATTGGAGTGGCCATCATAAAGCCCTGACCTCAATCTTATAGAAAATGTGTGAGCAGAACTGAAAAAGTGTGTGCGAGCAAGGAGGCCTACAAACCTGACTCATTTACACCAGCTCTGTCAGGAGGAATGGGCCAAAATTCACCCAACTTATTGTGGGAAGCTTGTGGAAGGCTACCCTAAACGATTTACCCAAGTTAAACAATTTAAAGGCAATGCTACCAAATACTAATTGAGTGTATGTAAACTTCTGACCCACTGGGAATGTGATGACAGAAATAAAAGCTGAAATAAATAATTCTCTCTACTATTACTGTAATGTCTCTCCACGAGAGATGGGTGTAGGAGTCAGGCGCAGGAGAGAAGATAATTCCAATAACCTGAGTTTAATAAAGTCCATCAAAAAACCATACAGGCACCGGACAAAAATACACAGTCCAACAATGATCAAAAGAACAAAATCCCAATGACATAACCTGAATGAAAAAATTATGAACAAAAACAACGTTTCCCAAACATAAAACAGGGAAACAAAAATAAACCCGCACGACACAAAGCGGGTAGAGAGAAAATAAATACCCACACTAATCAACCCAAACAAGAAACAGGTGCACCACAAAACAGACACGACTAAACGAAAAGGAAAAAAGGATCAGTGGCAGCTAGTAGACCAGCGACGACGACCGCCGAGCACCGCCCGAACAGGGAGAGGAGCCACCTTCGGTGGAAGTCGTGACAATTATTCTGACATTTCACATTCTTAAAATAAAGTGGTGATCCTAACTGACCTAAGACAGAGAATTTTTACCAGGATTAAATGTCAGGAATTGTGAAAAACTGAGTTTAAATGTATTTGGCTAAGGTGAATGTAAACTTCCGACTTCAACTGTATATGAGTGTATGTCTATATGGGTTTCTATGAGTGTATGTCTATATGAGTCTGTATAAGTTTATGTGAATCTACATAAGTCTATATGAATCGCTATGTCTATGTGAATCTATATAAGTCAATATGAATCTATACGAGTCTATATGAGTGTATGTCTATATGTCTATATGAGTTTATGAGTCTATATGAGTTTATATTACTCTATATGAGTGTATATGAATCTATATGAGTCTATATGAATCTATATGAGTCTATGAGTATCTATGAGTCTGTATGAGTGTATGTCTATATGTCTATATGAGTTTATGAGTCTATATGAGTTTATATATGAGTTTATATTACTCTATATGAGTGTATATGAATCTATATGAGTCTATATGAATCTATATGAGTCTATGAGTATCTATGAGTCTGTATGAGTGTATGCGTATGTCTATGAGAGGAAGTCAAACCATTAGTTCAGCCAGTTAAACAACAGATATACATCACATACCATACGTTCCTATTTTATACTCATGAGTCTCACTAAAATATAACTACCAATTTGCTAAAGCAACCGTATAGTCATAAAAGCACCCACTCTCACAGTATTTAAGCAAAAGAGATTCCATAATGATTTACATACACAATTTGGTCATGCTCATACACAATTTGGAGGATGTGTCATCCTGTTTTAACTAAAGAACCTGAAAAAGTCAATTAAATGTGATTAGGAACGTCACAGCCTCTGTCACACCAACATGTCAAACCCAGCTTGGGAAAAGCCCTGCAGCGTGCACTGTATAGCAGCTTTGTTCACACGCTGACTCAGAATCCCTCACCTCTCTGTCTGGGCAGACTAAATAGATCATTAGTGGCCTGTTTAGGCACCCAGAGACACTCAGCCCTACACATACAGTTCTTCACCCTAGATACAACACAAAGATAGAGGGATCGTGCGGTGCAGTGTGGAGGGAGAGATAGTCATGTGACCAGAGGTCTGGTGTCAGCCAGAGGAAGTAACACAAGGTAAGCGTAGAGGGGGCGAGGTGGTGAGGGGGTGAGGGGAGAGGTGGTGAGGGGAGAGGAGCGAGGTGGTGAGGGGGTGAGGGGAGAGGTGGTGAGGGGGTGAGGGGGTGAGGGGAGAGGTGGTGAGGGGGTGAGGGGAGAGGTGGTGAGGGGGTGAGGGGAGAGGTGGTGAGGGGCGAGGTGGTGAGGGGGTGAGGGGAGAGGTGGTGAGGGGAGAGGTGGTGAGGGGGTGAGGGGAGAGGTGGTGAGGGGAGAGGTGGTGAGGGGGCGAGGTGGTGAGGGGGTGAGGGGAGAGGTGGTGAGGGGAGAGGTGGTGAGGGGGTGAGGGGAGAGGTGGTGAGGGGAGAGGTGGTGAGGGGGTGAGGGGAGAGGTGGTGAGGGGTGAGGGGAGAGGTGGTGAGGGGGTGAGGGGAGAGGTGGTGAGGGGGTGAGGGGAGAGGTGGTGAGGGGCGAGGTGGTGAGGGGGTGAGGGGAGAGGTGGTGAGGGGAGAGGTGGTGAGGGGGTGAGGGGAGAGGTGGTGAGGGGAGAGGTGGTGAGGGGGCGAGGTGGTGAGGGGGTGAGGGGAGAGGTGGTGAGGGGAGAGGTGGTGAGGGGGTGAGGGGAGAGGTGGTGAGGGGAGAGGTGGTGAGGGGGTGAGGGGAGAGGTGGTGAGGGGTGAGGAGCGAGGTGGTGAGGGGTGAGGGGAGAGGTGGTGAGGGTGTGAGGGGAGATGTGGTGAGGGGGTGAGGGGAGAGGTGGTGAGGGGGTGAGGGGAGAGGTGGTGAGGGGAGAGGTGGTGAGGGGGTGAGGGGAGAGGTGGTGAGGGGTGAGGAGCGAGGTGGTGAGGGGTGAGGGGAGAGGTGGTGAGGGTGTGAGGGGAGATGTGGTGAGGGGAGAGGTGGTGAGGGGGTGAGGGGAGAGGTGGTGAGGGGGTGAGGGGAGAGGTGGTGAGGGGTGAGGTGGTGAGGGGGTGAGGTGGTGAGGGGGTGAGGGGAGAGGTGGTGAGGGGATGAGGGGAGAGGTGGTGAGGGGGTGAGGGGAGAGGTGGTGAGGGGTGAGGAGCGAGTTGGTGAGGGGGTGAGGGGAGAGGTGGTGAGGGGGTGAGGGGAGAGGTGGTAAGGGGTGAGGAGCAAGGGGGAAAGGGGCGGAGGGGGAGAGGAGAGAGGGGTGAGTTTATAGTTATGCTGCGCGAGTGTCAGTCATAGTCCACTGTTAATCTAATCTGCAGGGCTGTTTTCCTTCATTCTCACCAGTGAATAATGCAGGTCTTACTGTGTTCTGTTCCAGCATTTACATAACCAACCCCTGCTAAACCCTGGGCCTAATGGAACAACAACAAATATCATGTGGTCATGTAAAGAACTGTGTGGTAGGGAACATTAGAAATGGTCTTGATAATAATAGATATATTTTGCTCATCAAACCTCCATTATATTCCAAGAGTAAGTTGCTGAATATTTATTCACTTTTCCCGGTTTGGAATGTTTTGGAAGCACAAGCCAGCACATTTTGAGGGTACAAGGTGAGGACGTTTTGAGGGTACAAAGTGAACATTTTTTTCAGGGTACAAACAGGGGCGAAAATCTGATATCAACTTTGGAGGGGACAATTACATGACATTTTCTCAAGAGCAATTCCTGAGAGGGGACACCAAAAGTAGTGCTGTAACACATAGCCTGCATTGTAATATGGTAAATGTATATTGAGGAACCAAAGAAATAAGGTGTTTGCCGTACTCCTAACTACCGGTACCCAAAACTACACAACTAATCACAACAGCAATACCATTGCCTTTAACAAATCTTAGTTCAGTCACCAGTTTAAGTTGAGAGTGGGGGTATCCAGGGCATTTTCCAATTATGTTCCTATTTTACAAGTTAAAAAAAATTGAGAACCTTTCATAATGTTGCCAAACAAAGACTCAACAAACTTACCTGTGACTCCCTGTCTCTGCCAGTCTGTCCCTGTATATCTGTCCCCAGCTCTGCTGTCTGTGTGCCATCTGTTGCCTGCTCTGCCTAATGACATCATTGTGAAACATTTCCATTAGAATTTCATTTCTTTCTTATGAACATTTTATCAACTAGTCTTTGAGATATTAGGCTACTAGGGTTCTTACTATGCGTTTTGGTGTATTGAAAAATACTCTGATGTCCGTCTTTTATTTTTCTGCCATTTTTCTGCCTGGCTGGCTACACACACAGTGTGTAGGTTATTTACAGTAGGAGATGGGCTTCTATCATCTTCAATCATTCTGTTTGGGCTTCGATCTAAAAGGTAGCTAGCAAATGTGAAACGGATTAAAATGACAAGTGTTGACAGCTGTATGAGTTCACCATTTACACAACATATGCTGCAACCTTTTGTAATTTTAATAGTTTGTTTCATATTGGCTGGCTTCCAACAATAGCTGAATTTGCCAAGCTAGCGAGCACCAATTCAGTTTCAGTGGTGTTTGCTATAATCTTTGCTACCCGGGTTAAATAAAGGTGAAATAAAATAAATAAATAAAAGTTCCCTTGAGACAATTTAGCTTTTGCAACGAGACCATTAAATATATTTAAGACAATGGTAGAAGAGAGTGTAGTTCTGTTCAGTTTGGATTCAGTTTATCGCTAACCTTATCACAGGGACTTTGAAGCACTAACTTACATCATCTGCATGCTGATCTTGGAATAAATTGACGATAGCAAAGATTCCATCTTTGACGACGCCACATAAATGGAATAGGTACTAGCTAGCTTAATAGTTAATATTTGCACGCTAGCTCTGTATATTCAGCTAGTGTGTGTGCGCGATTGACTGGATTAACCTCACGTCAGTTATGTGCATTGAGTGCCTTTCAGACAGTAGATACGACCTCTCTGTTACCTAGCAAGCTAAGGAACTGGCAGTGGATCAAACCATTGTGAGGCAAAGGGTGGGGGGAGTCGCAATCTTTTGAAACTTAAAAACGCGCTATTAAGTGTCTATAATCAGCACAATTGCTTTCATTGCGTATTATTAATATTATTTAAATTACATAGTTATGTTTCAGTGATATATTGGGGGGGACAAATCATATTTTTCCCAGGATGGGGGGGTCGTGTCCCCCCCGTCCCCCCCGGGATTTCCGCCCCTGGGTACAAAGTGCTAGACATTCACCACAGTGGAGTGTATGACTCAGACTGTATATCAGTGTGTGTGTGTGTGTGTGTTTTCCCTGATGACAGCAGCAGCAACACAGTCACATGACTACGGGCTGAGTACGGGTTCATAGGAGAGACTGAGAAAGGCCTCACACTTCTGTGGAATGAGAATGAATGAGAATGCAGGGTCACCCTTATCTATTACCCTCTCCCCTTCTCTCCCCTTCTCTCCCCCTCTCTCCCCTTCTCTCCCCTTCTCTCCCCTTCTCTCCCCCACTCTCCCCTAACCAGAGAGCTTCTCCACATGAGCTCTTGCAACATGTTTTTAACCTACTTCTCTGTGGTGAAAGTCTAATGTTAGCATTCTACAGCACTTTATGCAATACTGGGTTGCAGCTATTTGTTTCCTGCCATTGAATTTGATGGCAAATCAGTTCTTTCAAAATAGCTATAACAATGCTAGCAAGCTAGTTAGCCAATGTGTTTTGATTTTAATTCACCAACCATTTTTGTTGTTGTTGTTTCTACGGTCTCCTGACCCATGAGGAGGACTGCAATAGATGGCAAGCTGGCAGTGATGAACTCATCACTCAATCTGAGGAAATCTAAGAAGTTTTGTGCCTGGGTTTTATCATTGAGTGATTGGGAACTTAACAACGAACTTCATCAGTCAGCATACAAGACCGAGCCGGTGAGATGCCTTAAATAGAGAGTGAACTGTGCTGCCTGCCTGCCATCTCCACCCTGTTGACCAACCCCTCCCTCTGTTCTGGCTGTGTGGATCCTTGGCCACTGTCGCCGCATCTGTTGGAGGCTTGAAACACCCAAAACGTTCAACTCTAGCTGGCAATTGTCATAGTCCAGACCACAGGAGGTTGGTGGGGAGAACAGGCTCATGGTAATGACTGGAGCGGAATGAGTGGGATGGTATTAAATACATCAAACACATGGTTTCCAGGTATTTGATGCCATTCCATTTGCTCCGTTGCGGCTATTATTATGAGTCGTTCTCCCCTCAGCAGCCTCCTGTGGTCCAGACTTACTCTCTGTTATGTAGCTACATACACTGAGTGGACAAAACATTAGGAACACCTTCCTAATATTGAGTTGCACCCCCTTTTGCCCTCAGAACAGCCTCAATTCGTTGGGGCATGGACTATACAAGGTGTCAAAAGCGTTCCACAGAGAAGCTACCCCATTTTGACTCCAATGGGGCTGTGGGGGCTGTTTTGTTAGACTTCAGTGTGGCCTTTGACATTATTGATCATAGTCTGCTGATGGAAAAACGTATGTGTTATGGCTTTACACCCCCTGCTATAATGTGGATAAAGAGTTACCTGTCTAACAGAACACAGAGGGTGTTCTTTAATGTAAGCTTCTTCTCCAACATAATCCAGGTAGAATCAGGAATTCCCCAGGGCAGCAGTCTAGGCCCATTACTTCTTTCAATCTTTACTAAAGACATGCCACTAACTTTGAGGAAAGCCAGTGTGTCTATGTATGTGGATGATACAACACTATACACGTCAGCTACTACAGCAACTGAAATTACTGCAACACTTAACAAAGAGTTGCAGTTAGTTTCAGAGTGGGTGGCAAGGAATACGTTAGTCCTAAATATGTCTAAAACTAAAAGCATTGTATTTGGGACAAATCATTCACTAAACCCTAAACCTCAACTAAATCTTGTAATAAATAATGTGGAAAATGAGCAAGTTGAGGTGACTAAACTGCTTTGAGTTACCCTGGATTGTAAACTGTCATGGTCAAAACATATTGATACAACAGTAGCTAAGATGGGGAGAGGTACGTCTATGATAAGGCACTGCTTCATATTCTTAACAGCACTGTCAACAAGGCAGGTCCTTAGTGGCCCTAGTTTTGTCGCACCTGGACTACTGTTCAGTCGTGTGGTCAGGTGCCACAAAAAAGGATTTAGGAAAATTGCAATTGGTTCAGAAAAGGGCAGGACCGCTGGCCCTTGGATGTACACAGCGAGCTAACAGTGGAATGCTTACTTACGAGCCCCTAACAAACAATGCGGTTTTAAAAATATATATATATTTAAAAACACGAATAAGAAATAATAAAATAAAGAATAAGAAATAAGAAGTGACAAGTAATTAAAGAGCAGCAGTAAATAACAATAGTGGGGCTATATACAGGGGGTACCGGTATAGAGTCAATATGTGGGGGTACAGGTTAGTCAAGGTAATTGAGGTAATATGTACATGTAGAGTTAAAGTGACTATGCATAGATAATAAACAGAGCGTAGCAGCAGCATAAAGGGGGGGGGGTGCAAATAGTCTAGGTAGCCATTTGATTAGGTGTTCAGGAGTCATGGCTTGGGGGTAGAAGCTGTTTAGAAGCCTCTTGGACCTACACTTGGCGTTCCGGTACCGCTTGCCGTGCGGTAGCAGAGAGAACAGTCTATGACTAGGGTGGCTGGAGTCTTTGACAATTTTTAGGGCCTTCCTCTCACACTGCCTGGTATACTGGTCCTGGATGGCAGGAAGCTTGGCCCCAGTGATGTACTGGGCCGTTCGCACTACCCTCTGTAGTGCCTTGCTGTCGGAGGCTGAGCAGTTGCCATACCAGGCAGTGATGCAACCAGCCAGGATGCTCTCGATGGTGCGGCTGTAGAACATTTTGAGGATCTGAGGACCCATGCCAAATCATTTCATTCTCCTGAGGGGGAATAGGTTTTGTCGTGCCCTCTTTACGACTGACTTCACGGTCAGTCTAGGTAATGGAAAGAGAAGGTGTTCTTATTAATGTTTGTGCACTTAGTGAATATTTCATTTGATGTTTTTTTTTTGTTTTTTTTTTCAAGCGCTTTGAGATTATTTTTGTAATGAGAAGTGCTATAAAAGCTGAATACATTATTATTATTACTATTATTATTATTACTATCATGTCCCCATGCATGTCTACATACTGACCACAGTCCCCATGCATGTATACATACTGACCACAGTCCCCATGCATGTATACATACTGACCACAGTCCCCATGCATGTCTACATACTGACCACAGTCCCCATGCATGTCTACATACTGACCACAGTCCCCATGCATGTATACATACTGACCACAGTCCCCATGCATGTCTACATACTGACCACAGTCCCCATGCATGCATGTATACATACTGACCACAGTCCCCATGCATGTCTACATACTGACCACAGTCCCCATGCATGTATACATACTGACCACAGTCCCCATGCATGTATACATACTGACCACAGTCCCCATGCATGTCTACATACTGACCACAGTCCCCATGCATGTATACATACTGACCACAGTCCCCATGCATGTATACATACTGACCACAGTCCCCATGCATGTATACATACTGACCATAGTCCCCATGCATATATAATATATGTATTTTTAGAGGATATACTTGAGTTCCACACAGTTTTCTGCACACCGTTTTTTGGGCGCATGTGGCTTTCCGTAGGTTTGTGTGTGTTGGTTATAGGAGCCTGTGTGTTTGTACATCTTCAGTCAGTCAGTCAGTTTGGGTGTATAGCCAGTTACAGCACCGTTTGTGTTATTAGGACTAGGAGTGAGTGGGTTGTATCTGTTTGACAGAGTCTGAGGGCATTGCCTATGTGTTTGCCCGCCTGTTTGCCTCTACCCTGTAAAGCAGGAAAACAGGTTCTGTGCTCTACGACCGACTTGAATCCCCTTCCTCCCTATAGCCTTTGGGATTGGTCAGAGTTTCAGTGGGAGGAGTTACACAGCTCTCCCTGTAAGACCTAATTGATTGAGACAGATAACTTCCAGTAATTCAGCTGATTACGCCTTTCACTCTCAAGGCTGGCAAGAGATGAACAACCTAGCAGGGCGGGAGGAGCCTGTCATTGGCCAGCCAGGGACAGCCTGAGGGGGAGAGATGCATACTGTTTTGTTTGAGCCCTTTTTTTCTAGAGCCGAGCAGCAAAGTGCTGATACTTGCTTTTCACATTCCATCGCAGAGCACGCGGTTCAGTGGAGCCATAAAACTGTGTCAGTTCAGTTCCACACAACCCTCCAGCTGCTATGTAAACTCAGCAAAAAAAGAAACGTCCTTTAATCAGGACCCTGTCTTTCAAAGATAATTCGTAAAAATCCTAATAACTTCACAGATCTTCATTGTAAAGGGTTTAAACACTGTTTCCCATGCTTGTTCAATGAACCATAAGCAATTAATGAACATGCACCTGTGGAACGGTCGTTAAGACGCAGTTAAGTTATGAAAACGTAGGACACTAAAGAGGCCTTTCTACTGACTCTGAAAAACACCAAATGAAAGATGCCCAGGGTCCCTGCTCATCTGCGTGAATGTGCCTCAGGCATGCTGCAAAGAGGCATGAGGACTGCAGATGTGGCCAGGGCAATAAATTGCAATGTCCGTACTGTGAGACGCCTAAGACAGCGCTACAGGGAGACAGGACAGACAGCTGATCGTCCTCGCAGTGGCAGACCACGTCTAACAACACCTGCACAGGATCGGTACATCCGAACATCACACCTGCGGGACAGGTACAGCATGGCAACAACAACTGCCCGAGTTACACCAGGAACGCACAATACCTCCATCAGTGCTCAGACTGTCCACAATAGTTTGAGAGAGGCTGGACTGAGGGCTTGTAGGCCTGTTGTAAGGCAGGTCCTCACCAGACATCACCGGCAACATCGTCGCCTATGGGCACAAACCCCCCGTCGCTGGACCAGACAGGACTGGCAAAAAGTGCTCTTCACTGACGAGTCGCGGGTTTGTCTCACCGGGGGTGATGGTTGGATTCACGTTTATCGTCAAAGGAATGAGCATTACACGAGGCCTGTACTCTGGAGCGCGATCGATTTGGAGGTGGAGGGTCCGTCATGGGCTGGGGCAGTGTGTCACAGCATCATCGGACTGAGCTTGTTGTCATTGCAGGCAATCTCAACGATGTGTGTTACAGGGAAGACATCCTCCTCCCTCATGTGTTACCCTTCCTGCAGGCTCATCCTGACACGACCCTCCAGCATGACAATGCCACCAGCCATACTGCTCGTTCTGTGCGTGATTTCCTGTAAGACAGGAATGTCAGTGTTCTGCCATGGCCAGCAAAGAGCCCGGATCTCAATCCCATTGAGCACCTCTGGGACCTGTTGGATCGGAGGGTGAGGGCTAGGGCCATTCCCCCCAGAAATGTCCGGGAACTTGCAGGTGCCTTGGTGGAAGAGTGGGATAACATCTCACAGCAAGAACTGGCAAATCTGATGCAGTCCATGAGAAGGAGATGCACTGCAGTATTTAATGCAGCTGGTGGCCACACCAGATACTGACTGTTTCTTTTGATTTTGACACCCTCTTTGTTCAGGGACACATTATTGTCGCGACTTCCACCAAAGTCGGTTCCTCTCCTTGTTCGGGCGGCGTTCGGCGGTCGACGTCACCGGCCTTCTAGCCATCGCCGATGCACTTTTCATTTTCCATTTGTTTTGTCTTTGTCTTACACACCTGGTTTCAATCCCCCAATTACTTGTTCATTATTTAACCCTCTGTTCCCCCATGTTTGTTTGTGAGTAATTGTTTGTTGTAAATCGGTCCGTTATTGTGGGCTCGCTATATTGCTTTGTATTTGTGTATTTTGAGTAAAATACGTTGATTACGCATATCTGCTGTCCTGCGCCTGACTCTCTACACCAGCTACACACAGGACCTTTACAATTATTCAATTTCTGTTAGTCACATGTCTGTGGAACTTGTTCAGTTTATGTCTCAGTTGTTGAATCTTGTTATGTTCATACAAACATTTACACATGTTAAGTTTGCTGAAAATAAACACAGTTGACAGTGAGAAAACATTTCTTTTTCGCTGATTTTCTTCAATCTGACCATGTTATCTTTGATGAAATTGTCACAATTATCTTCGTCTTCTGACGATAATGCGAAATCGTTGTCTGAAAAGGTAGACCAAAACGCAGCAGGCATGCGGTTGTCCATTTTGAACATTTATTCACTCCAAAACGAATACAAAAACAACAAACAAGAAACCGAACGATTTACTGACAGTCTGCAAGGCACAAGGCTAACACAGAACAATCACCCACAAATAACAAACACACCCTAATATATGACCCTCAATCAAAGGCAGCTAGACAACACCTGCCTTCAACTGAGAGTCCCAACCCCAATTAACCAAACATAGAAACAGACATACTAGACTAAACATAGAAAACCTGAAAACCAAACAGTGCCCAAAAACCCCGGAATACTTAAACCAAATGCCCCTTCAACAAAACACACCACCCCGAACCACATAAAACGAATACCCTCTGCCACGTCCTGACCAAACTACAATACTAATTAACCCTTATACTGGCCAGGACGTGACAGAAATAGGTTTTCCCATAAGTAGTTATAGAACGAGCGAGTCCATTAATGTACAGTAGCACTGTGCTATCTCACCAGGATTCACTTTTATCATAAACATAAGTATCAAACATCCAGAAATGGCTTAAATCCACACTTTTACAGGAGAGTGCCTTTCAACTGCATAAGAAGTGGTGCAGAGCCCAGCCCAGCCCAGCCCCACCTAATCCCATCCCAGCCCCACCCCACCTAATCCCATCCCAGCCCTCTCTATACCACTCTATCCCAGCCCAGCCCACCCCACCCTAGCCCAGCCCACCCCACCTAATCCCATCCCAGCCCTCTCTATACCACTCTATCCCAGCCCAGCCCTCTCTATACCACTCTATCCTAGCCCTCTCTATACCACTCTATCCCAGCCCTCTCTATACCACTCTATCCCAGCCCTCTCTATACCACTCTATCCTAGCCCTCTCTATACCACTCTATCCTAGCCCTCTCTATACCACTCTATCCCAGCCCTCTCTATACCACTCTATCCCAGCCCTCTCTATACCACTCTATCCCAGTCCTCTCTATACCACTCTATCCTATCCCAGCCCTCTCTATACCACTCTATCCCAGCCCTCTCTATACCACTCTATCCTATCCCAGCCCTCTCTATACCACTCTATCCCAGCCCTCTCTATACCACTCTATCCCAGCCCTCTCTATACCACTCTATCCCATCCCAGCCCTCTCTATACCACTCTATCCCAGCCCTCTCTATACCACTCTATCCCAGCCCTCTCTATACCACTCTATCCCAGCCCTCTCTATACCACTCTATCCCAGCCCTCTCTATACCACTCTATCCCAGCCCTCTCTATACCACTCTATCCCAGCCCTCGTGTGGCACATAAATAGCAGCACAGAGCCACGCAGCCCTAGATTATACCTGCTGCAGCCTCCCGGCCACAATCTGTCACAATAGATTACAGGGGAGAGAGAGAGAGAGATAGTGATACAGAGAGAGAGAGAGAGCGAGAGAGTGAGTGAAGGGTTGGGGGGAGGAGAGGAGAGTAGAGTAGAGTAGAGTAGAGGAGAGGAGAGGAGAGGAGAGGAGAGGATTTGAATATTATTAGGATCTCTTTTAGTCCTCATTTGGAGTCCTTGACAAACTTTAAAATAAATATTGATATGTTAAGAACAACTATATATACAAAAGTAAACAATAATAATGATAAATACTTTGACAGTCTGAAAATATAGATTGGTTCTGTCATCTACCATAGTAATTTACAACATCACAATGTATTGTTTTCAAGCGCTCCTTGCTTGAATTTAATTATTGGAACATTTCTGGTTTGCTCAGATAAATGATTTTTTTTTTTTATTGCTCTGAATCTAAATGCTATTTTGACAATGTATATTCTATGCTGGAGTAAGAGATCGATGGTGAAGATCCTATTCCTAGTATGGACTGAATGTCTATCTCTTACCAACTGAATCCTGTTGTGAATGGAGAGGAAAAGAGGAGAGGAGAGGAGAGGAGAGGAGAGGAGAGGAGAGGAGAGGAGAGGAGAGGAGAGATTGCTACCCTCTTCATAATAGTCTCTTCCCATTTCTCTCTTGTGATTAGACCGTTAGATCTGCCACATTGAGGACATCCTGTACTGGGTACTGCAACATTGTAGAAGCTGATATACAAACCACATCCTGATCCTATGATGTTTCTATTTGACATGGCAAGTTTAACATGTAATTTAGGCCATCATCGTGGGTTTCTCCGGCTCCTCTCTGTGTGATAGAGTGCTACCTCATCAGCGCTCTATAACGACCATGAAAAGTCTCTGTAGAGGAAACTGTAATAAGCTGTCATGTGAAAGATTCATGTGATATAGCATGAGAGTTTTATCCTGAGAAAGACGGCAATATTACAGGAACAAATGAAATGAGAAAGATACATCCAGTCTCTTTAACCTTAGCCTTTAGCCATGTGTCATTCTTTACGCACACGTGTACACACACACACACACACACACACACACACACACACACACACACACACACACACACACACACACACACACACACACACACTGAAGGAAGTGCTTAGCTTACTCACCAGCTGCATGACTGTAGAGATTAATGTAAAGCCATCTCTCAGGGACAATGTGCCAACCCACTCCCTGAATGCCAGCTTCCCTACACACACACACACACACACACACACACACACACACACACACACACACACACACACACACACACACACACACACACACACACACACACACACACACAGGTAAGGCACGACAACATAGCTGAGGAGGGTGCACAGGGGAGAAATATCCCTATGCCTGCTTCTATCACAATCAAAGACCAGAGAGGAACAGGAGAACATGGGAACATGGGAACATGGGAACAGTCTGGGATGGTAATATTAGAGTATTTAAAGCCCTGTGATGGAGACTACAGTCGAACTGCACCCTGTCAATATGATGGAAGCCTGATAGTGACACAGCTGCACCAGGGTCTTGTTTGCAAGGAAGCCCTGCATAATTCATAAGCAAAATCTAATCTACATCAGAAAATAAAGTAATGTAAAGCCATGAAAGGATTACGCTTATAAGCAAGTGAGATATGAACGTTTCTCAGAATAAGGTACTCACTGGGTGACTGCTGGATAATGCTGGATGGATAATGCTGGATGGATAATGCATAGGTTACCTGAATTAAAGCCATGCTATAGCTATGCAGTAGCTATAGCTAGCCATAAAAGACCCTGCAGGAAACGCTATGAATGCAATATAACTTGATACAAGGTATATGGCGTTCACCATGGTTTATTGATGACTGGCACCTGTTTCCAATGCCAATACCAGACCATATGTCCATAGGCTGGCCATCACCTGATTTAGTCCAATATGCATAATCCCTATTTGAACTGGGTCTGGAGGGCACAACGTATAGTCCCACTATGAGCAGGACAGAAGTCTGGCAGGGGTACCACTCAGTCTGGCAGGGGTACCACTCAGTCTGGCAGGGGTACTACTCAGTCTGGCAGGGGTACCACTCAGTCTGGCAGGGGTACTACTCAGTCTGGCAGGGGTACCACTCAGTCTGGCAGGGGTACCACTCAGTCTGGCAGGGGTACTACTCAGTCTAACAGGGGTACTACTCAGTCTGGCAGGGGAGCCACTCAGTCTGGCAGGGGTACTACTCAATCTGGCAGGGGTACCACTCAGTCTGGCAGGGGTACTACTCAGTCTAGCAGGGGTACTACTCAGTCTGGCAGGGAAGCCACTCAGTCTGGCAGGGGTACTACTCAGTCTGGCAGGAGTACCACTCAGTCTGGCAGGGGTACCACTCAGTCTGGCAGGGGTACTACTCAGTCTGGCAGGGGTACTACTTAGTCTAGCAGGGGTGCTACTCAGTCTGGCAGAGGTACCACTCAGTCTGGCAGGGGTACTACTCAGTCTAGCAGGGGTACTACTCAGTCTAGCAGGGGTGCTACTCAGTCTGGCAGAGGTACCACTCAGTCTGGCAGGGGTACTGCTCAATCTGGCAGGGGTACTACTCAGTCTGGCAGGGGTACTACTCAGTCTGGCAGGGGTACCACTCAGTCTGGCAGGGGTACCACTCAGTCTGGCAGGGGTACCACTCAGTCTGGCAGGGGTACCACTCAGTCTGGCAGGGGTACTGCTCAATCTGGCAGGGGTACTACTCAGTCTGGCAGGGGTACCACTCAGTCTGGCAGGGGTACTACTCAATCTGGCAGGGGTACTACTCAGTCTGGCAGGGGTACCACTCAGTCTGGCAGGGGTACTACTCAATCTGGCAGGGGTACTACTCAGTCTGGCAGGGGTACCACTCAGTCTGGCAGGGGTACTACTCAGTCTTCATAGTGCCTGGGATCCCATAAGCCAGAGGTAGGCAGCATATTGAGCTAATTACATCATCACCATGAACTCCCAATATGGGCCTTTTGGGCTGGCATCCATCACACTCCCCTCCACCCCCACACACACCCCCAGCTAAATGAGTGTCTCCTTGTCCCAATCAGGGCAAAACACATGCATGCACACACACACACACACACACACACACACACACACACACACACACACACACACACACACAGAGCGTGTCTTAATTAGCTTTGAATTACAGTACAGCACCTGCAAGAACAGAAGAATAGCGGAGAGAGTGGAGACTGGGTGGAGGAGAGGATGGAGACTGGGTGGAGGGGAGAGTGGAGACTGGGGAGGGGAGAGTGGAGACTGGATGGAGGAGAGGGTGGAGACTGGGTGGAGGGGAGGATGGAGACTGGGTGGAGGGGAGAGTGGAGACTGGGGACTGGGGAGGGGAGAGTGGAGACTGGGTGGAGGAGAGGGTGGAGACTGGGTGGAGGGGAGAGTGGAGACTGGGTGGAGGGGAGAGGGGAGAGTGGAGACTGGATGGAGGAGAGGGTGGAGACTGGGTGGAGGAGAGGGTGGAGACTGGGTGGAGGAGAGGGTGGAGACTAGGTGGAGGGGAGAGTGGAGACTTAGTGGAGGAGAGGGTGGAGACTAGGTGGAGGGGAGAGTGGAGACTGGATGGAGGAGAGGGTGGAGACTGGGGGGAGGGGAGAGTGGAGACTGGGTGGAGGGGAGAGGGGAGAGTGGAGACTGGATGGAGGAGAGGGTGGAGACTGGGTGGAGGGGAGAGTGGAGACTGGGTGGAGGGGAGAGGGGAGAGTGGAGACTGGGTGGAGGGGAGAGTGGAGACTGGATGGAGGAGAGAGTGGAGACTGGGTGGAGGGGAGAGTGGAGACTGGGTGGAGGGGAGAGTGGAGACTGGGTGGAGGGGAGAGTGGAGACTTGGTGGAGGAGAGGGTGGAGCCTGGGTGGAGGGGAGAGTGGAGACTGGGTGGAGGGGAGAGTGGAGACTGGATGGAGATGAGAGGGGAGAGTGGAGACTGGGTGGAGGGGAGAGGGGAGAGTGGAGACTGGGGAGGGGAGAGGGGAGACTGGGTGGAGGGGAGAGGGGAGAGTGGAGACTGGGTGGAGGGGAGAGGGGAGAGTGGAGACTGGGGAGGGGAGAGGGGAGAGGGGAGAGTGGAGACTGGGTGGATGGGAGAGTGGAGACTGGGTGGAGGGGAGAGGGGAGAGTGGAGACTGGGTGGAAGAGAGAGTGGAGACTGGGTGGAAGAGAGAGTGGAGACGGGGTGGAGGGGAGGCCTCTCAATAATTAATCTCCTGCCCCTGATCATGTATTTATTGGACACAGAGGAAAGAGGCAGGAGTCTCAAATTGCCCCCTACTGAAAAAAAACACAATCACATTTCATGGCCAGCCTGTAATGTCAACCCCCACACTAGCATAGAAACATACACATAAACTACAGACACACCTGCACAGATTTTGTAAATCCCATCGGGCTTGGCTCGCCGGCTCAATTGAATTACTGTTATGGTATAGCCCTAGCTGGGAGTGAGGCCCTGTCTGTCTACCATGAACCACACCCCATATGTAAGCCCTTCACTGGAGCACAACCATACAACCACACACACACAACCACACAACCACACGACCAAACACACAAGACCAAACACACACACACAGACACACGCAGGACCAAACACACCCGCACTCACCCACTGACAGACAACCAAAAACACAGACACACACAAACCACCACTGCCTCCCATTAAAGGCAAGCCTCCCATTATGACAAACACCTACAGGCCGTATTGATTCCCCTCAGGCTCTGACTCATACTGTTTGGCTGGAGAGATGTTAGATCCCATGCTATTGATTTCCACTGTGCAGATTGCTGGCCTGCATCACACTGTTATTTCGCTCGTGTCGTGTTTGTGTGTTAGGCAAATGGAAGAGGAGATGAATGGACCGGTCACGGCTCCTGCATTGAAACAGAAACTACCAGTCCACTGCATTACAGAGGCAGGCAGAGAGGGCCCGGAAGCAGAGGAAGAGGCCAACTGAATAATGAATCAACACACGCAGACAGGCTGAAAGATACGAGAGCGTACTGAAATACTGTAGCGAGTTAAACACATCCTATTCTCCCAGACTCATAGGCCGTTTTACATCACAACAACCTGATTTAAATTGGAACCAGCGACACGTTTCCGAACTCACAATTACGTAAATGTGGAGCCTTAATCAGCCTAGCAGATCTATTTAGGCAGATGTGCACAGCAGTTCTGAGAGGAGAGAAGAGGAGAGGAGAGGAGAGGAGAGGAGAGGAGAGGAAAGAAAAGAAGAGGAGAGGAGAGGAGAGGAGAGGAGAGGAGAGGAGAGGAGAGAAAAGAAGAGGAGAGGAGAGGAGAGGAGAGGAGAGGAAAGGAGAGGAGAGCAGAGGAAAGGAGAGACACACTTGGTCTTTCCCCAGAGCCACTCTGCTGTTCTGTTCTGAGCCCAAGGTGAAGGGGTTTCCACTCCCTCTCACACTACATCCCACACCCGCCCTCACCCCGCTCCACATGGGGGCACAGACTTCACTACGCCAGCCTGGAGGACAAGGGAGAGCAGAACCCATGACCCCCCCCATGCTCATGCCAGCCACAGAGAGTTTACTCATAGACACACTTTCACACTCTCCACATACGCTGCTGCTACTCTGTTTATTATCTATTCTGATTACCCAGTCACTTTTACCCCTACCTACATTATATTACCTCAACTACCAACACTGCTGTTACTCTGTTTATTATCTATCCTGATTACCCAGTCACTTTTACCCCTACCTACATTATATTACCTCAACTACCAACACTGCTGCTACTCTGATTATTATCTATTCTGATTACCCAGTCACTTTTACCCCTACCTACATTATATTACCTCAACTACCAACACTGCTGCTACTCTGTTTATTATCTATCCTGATTACCCAGTCACTTTTACCCCTACCTACATTATATTACCTCAACTACCAACACTGCTGCTACTCTGATTATTATGTATCCTGATTACCCAGTCACTTTTACCCCTACCTACATTATATTACCTCAACTACCAACACTGCTGCTACTCTGATTATTATGTATCCTGATTACCCAGTCACTTTTACCCCTACCTACATGTACATATTACCTCAACTACCAACACTGCTGCTACTCTGATTATTATCTATCCTGATTACCCAGTCACTTTTACCCCTACCTACATTATATTACCTCAACTACCAACACTGCTGCTACTCTGATTATTATCTATCCTGATTACCCAGTCACTTTTACCCCTACCTACATTATATTACCTCAACTACCAACACTGCTGCTACTCTGATTATTATCTATCCTGATTACCCAGTCACTTTTACCCCTACCTACATTATATTACCTCAACTACCAACACTGCTGCTACTCTGATTATTATCTATCCTGATTACCCAGTCACTTTTACCCCTACCTACATTATATTACCTCAACTACCAACACTGCTGCTACTCTGTTTATTATCTATCCTGATTACCCAGTCACTTTTACCCCTACCTACATTATATTACCTCAACTACCAACACTGCTGCTACTCTGATTATTATCTATCCTGATTACCCAGTCACTTTTACCCCTACCTACATTATATTACCTCAACTACCAACACTGCTGCTACTCTGATTATTATCTATCCTGATTACCCAGTCACTTTTACCCCTACCTACATGTACATATTACCTCAACTACCAACACTGCTGTTACTCTGTTTATTATCTATCCTGATTACCCAGTCACTTTTACCCCTACCTACATTATATTACCTCAACTACCAACACTGCTGCTACTCTGATTATTATCTATCCTGATTACCCAGTCACTTTTACCCCTACCTACATTATATTACCTCAACTACCAACACTGCTGCTACTCTGATTATTATCTATCCTGATTACCCAGTCACTTTTACCCCTACCTACATGTACATATTACCTCAATCACCTCAACTACCTCGTACATCTGCACATTGATTCAGAACCAGTACACCTTTTATATAGTCTCGTTATTGCTATTTTATTGTGTTACTATTTCTATATTAATTTGTTGCAAATTGTTCTTACTTTTTAACTCTGCATTTTTGGGAAAGGGCTCTTAAGTAAGCATTTCATGATAAAGTCTAGAGCTGTTGAATTCGGCGCATGTGACAAATACAATTAGATTTGATACTAGCCAGCGATCGTTCAATAATATCACCACGCAACGGAGATGTATAATGTATGCCTGCCTCTGTCCTCTATTGATGGGTCTGCCTTGTGCTTCTCATATTCCCAGGTTCCTATCCACAAACTGTGCCACACGCTTCTTGACATATGCTCTCCTGTTTTTTAGAGGATTCTGTGAATCCTGGAGAGAGATGGGAGAGATTGGAAAGCCCATCCCCCCTCTCATTGGAGAGCCTATCCCCCCTCTCATTGGAGAGCCTATCCCCCCTCTCATTGGAGAGCCTATCCCCCCTCTCATTGGAGAGCCTATCCCCCCTCTCATTGGAGAGCCTATCCCCCCTCTCATTGGAGAGCATATCCCCCTCTCATTGGAGAGCCTATCCCCCCTCTCATTGGAGAGCCTATCCCCCCTCTCATTGGAGAGCCTATCCCCCCTCACTAGTCTAATGTACGTATATCATGAATATTTTGTAATTTTATCTCCCCACCCGTTTTATGAGCTGCTAATTAAGCAGTTGATGAGCTCTGCATGCTTGGTGACGTCTACCAGACAGAGATTGACTTCTAGCTGATAATGTTCACAATGCTGGGGCTTTTTTCCATAATGATGCATAACGCTTGTCTTCTAATGTTCTATATTAAACTACTAAATCAGTCACATAGCCACCCTGATGTTGGAGCTAAATTCAAGAGGTCTACATAATGAACAGGATTCAATCCATGTTGATACATACCAGTACTTGGAACCAGGTAATACTGTAGTGTACAGATGGTGATATTGAGTCACCATAAGCCTAGGGTGTATCTACAAGTCGATGGCTGTTAACATGACTGAGAATTCCTCAGCTGTTTCCTACATCTAGAGCCACAGATCTAGAACATATACCTTCCTGCAGTGAAATGCTAGGAGTTGCTAGGAGTCTCTACCCTCCTGACTCCTGAGTGGCTGAAACTGCATTAAGGGGGAAGGATCACCAGACACCTAGAAAAAAGGGATCATGTTTAGGGACCAATCATATTGGTGTGACAGACCGGTGGCACACACAAGCATGGAGTGTGTCCCTAGTGTTAAAGAGATAGAAAAGTGACACCCTGATAAGTTCCCATTTCAATCTCCATTTGAATATGAAAGCCTTTTCCCATTCATCATTCTCTCTCCATACGGTCTGTCCGCCCTCTCTCTTTCTCTCTCTCTTTCACTTCCCCTCTATATCATCCAGCTACTGTTTTATCTACATTTCTTTCTCATTCTAAGAAAGTCAATGCATGTTTAGTTGATCAAGACTCTGTTGTAGGTAATGAATCTGAGGAGTAGGAAGGTAGAACAGGCTTGAGAAGGCAGCAGGAGGAGGAGGAGGAAGAGGAGGAGAGGGACTAGAGGTCAACAGAAGGAGAGGCAGATGCTTGTGCCTCAGATGCCTCTGAGCGAATAATTATCCTGACGATATTCGCAGATAGCGGCACGACGCAAGGGGGAGGGCATCAGGATTTGAAGAAAACGTCACAGCACAAAGAGAGAGGGATCGAAAGGCAAGAGAGAGGGTTTTAATTGTAGAGGGATATGCTGCTTGCCTGCCTCCCACGCACTCTCTCTCTCTCTTCCTCTTAATCTCTCCCCTGCTCTCTCTCTCGCTCTCTCTCTCAATTCAATTCAATTCAAGGGGCTTTATTGGCATGAGAAACATATGTTAACATTGCCAAAGCAAGTGAAGTACATAATATTCAAAAGTGAAATAAACAATAAAAATAAACAGTAAACATTACACTCGCAAAAGTTCCCAAAAGAATAAACACATTACAAATGTCATATTATGTATATATACAGTGTTGTAACGATGTGCAAATGGTTGAAATACATAAGTGAAAATAAATAAACATAAATATGGGTAGCATTTACAATGGTGTTGTCACGTCCTGACTAGTAAAGGGGTCTATTTGTTATTATTTCATGGTTTTGTGTATGTGTTTAGATAGAGGGATATTTTGTGTAGAGTGTTTCTGGGGTTTATTGGTGTAAATGTAGAGGAGGTAGTTGATTTAGGTGGTTCGGGGTGTGTGTGTATTGTAGAGGGGTATTTGATTTATGTGTTCCGGGGTGTTGGGTATGTTCTTGTGTTTTGTATTCTAGGGTTTCTATGTTGTGTATTTCTTTGTTGGCCTGGTGTGGCTCTCAATCAGGAACAGCTGTACATCGTTGTTTCTGATTGAGAGTCATACTTAGGGAGCCTGTTTTCCACCTGTCCCTTTGTGGGAGATTGTTTTTGCACTGCTGTGTATAGCCTGTGAAACTGTCGTACTGTCGTTCTTTGTTTATTGTTTTTTTCGTGTTCACCTATAAATAAAATAATGATGAGCACGCAACCCGCTGCGCCTTGGTCTCTAACCTATGACACCCGTGACAGGTGTTTGTTCTTCACTGGTTGCCTTTTTCTTGTGGCAACAGGTCACAAATCTTTCTGCTGTGATGGCACACTGTGGTATTTCACCCAGTAGATATGGGAGTTTGTCAAAATTGGGTTTGTTTTCGAATTCTTTGTGGGCCTGTGTAATCTGAGGGAAATATGTGTCTCTAATATGGTCATACATTTGGCAGGAGGTTAGGAAGTGGAGCTCAGTTTCTACCTCATTTTGTGGGCAGTGCGCACATAGCCTGTCTTCTCTTTGTGAGCCAGATCTGCCTTCCTGCGGCCTTTCTCAATAGCAAGGCTATGCTCACTGAGTCTGTACATAGTCAAAGCTTTCCTTACGTTTGGGTCAGTCACAGTGGTCAGGTATTCTGCCACTGTGTACTCTCTATTTAGGGCCAAATAGCATTCTAGTTTGCTCTGTTTTTTCATTAATTCTTTCCAATGTGTCAAGTAATTATCTTTTTGTTTTCTCATGATTTGATTAGATCTAATTGTTACTGTCCTGGGGGTCTGTTTGTGTTTGTGAACAGATCCCCAGGATCAGCTTGCTTAGGGGACTCTTCTCCAGGGTCATCTCTCTGTAGGTGATGGCTTTTGTTATGGAAGGTTTGGGAATCGCTTCCTTTCAGGTGGTTGTAGATTTTAATGGCTCTTTTCTGGATTTTGATCATTAGCAGGTATTGGCCTAATTCTGTTCTGCATGCATTATTTGGTGTTTTACGTTAATAACCTGCCCAGGGACTGCGGTTGAAAATTAGCCGGCTGGCTAAAACCGGCACTTTTACTGAAACATTAATTAATGAGCACTGTCCTTGTTAAACAAAAAAAAACTTGAACGTTGTACAGAGAGGATATTTTTGCAGATTTCTCAATTTGATGTTTGTCCCATTTTGTGAATTCTTGGTTGGTGAGCGGACCCCAAACCTCTCAACCATAAAGGGCAATGAGTTCTATAACTGATTCAAGTATTTTTAGCCAGGTCCTAATTGGTATGTCGAATTTTATGTTCCTTGTCTCTCAGATCATTCACAGCTTTGTGGAAGTTACCTGTGGTGCTGATGTTTAGGCCGAGGTATGTATAGTTCTTTGTGTGTTCTAGGGCAACGGTGTCTAGATGGAATTTGTATTTGTGATCCTGGCGACTGGACCTTTTTTGGAACACCATTAGTTTGGTCTTACTGAGATTTACTGTCAGGGCCCAGGTCTGACAGAATCTGTGCAGAAGATCTAGGTGCTGCTGTTGGCCCTCCTTGGTTGGGGACAGAAGCACCAGATCATCAGCAAACAGTAGACATTTGACTTCAGATTCTAATAGGGTGAGGCCGGGTGCTGTAGGCTGTTCTAGCGCCCTCTACAATTTGTTGATATATATGTTGAAGACGGTGGGGCTTAAGCTGCATCCCTGTCTCACTCCACGTCCCTGTGGGAAGAAATGTGTGTGTTTTTTGCCTATTTTAACCGTACACTTGTTGTTTTGTGTACATGGATTTTATAATGTCGTATGTTCCCCAAATACCACTTTCTATCAATTTGTATAGCAGACCCTCATGTCAAATTGAGTTTAACAAAGCAATTAACAAAGCATGAGAAGACTTTGCCTTTGTTTTGGTTTGTTAGTTTGTCAATTAGGGTGTGCAAGGTGAATATGTGGTCTGTTGTACGATAATTTGGTAAAAAGCCAATTTGACTTTTGCTCAGTACATTGTTTTCACTGAGGAAATGTACGAGTCTGCTGTTAATGATAACGCAGAGGATTTTCCCAAGGTTGCTGTTGACGCATATCCCACAGTAGTTATTGGGGTCAAATTTGTCTCCACTTTTGTGGGTTGGGGTGATCAGTCCTTGGTTCCAAATATTGGGGAAGATGCCAGAGCTAAGGATGATGTTAAAGAGTTTTAGTATAGCCAATTGGAATTTGTTGTCTGTATATTTGATCATTTCATTGAGGATATCATCAACACCACAGGCCTTTGTGGGTTGGAGGGTTTTTATTTTGTCCTGTAGTTCATTGTTCTCTCTCTTCTTCTTCTTTATCTCTCCCCTGTTCTCTCTGTCCCTTTCTCTCTCTTGCTCTCTCTCCCTCGGTCTCTCTCGCTCTCTCCCTCCCTCCCTCTCTCCCTCTCTCCCTCCCTCCCTCTTTCTGTCGCTCTCTCTCTCTCTCCCTCTCTCTTGCTCTCCCTCTTCGTCATACATGGCGTGAGAAAGTGGAGCCCCCCGTGGTTAAATATACATGAGGCAAGAATATATGCTGCTTCTAGTGCATCAATGTCCTCCATAGAAGAAAAAATGACTACATCCACCACACTAACCCATTCCTTGTTTGTGTCAATACAATCTAACTAGCTAGCATGAGCATGGAATGTGCATGAAATACCGACAAGGAAACTGCTTGGAATTCTCCAGATTGATTCCCCCTAGATTGGAAGTATAGTGGCAGAGGCTGTATGTGTGTCAGTGAGTATCAGGCTATTTATAGCCCATAGTGTGTGTCCCTGATTGTGAAGGGCTTATTCACCCCAGCGCCCATCTGCAGGCTTTACACACAGACTGGAGAGGACAGAGATGCTACACAGAGAAACAATAGAAGATGGGCAGCACACAGAGAGAGAGAGACGCCTCTTTTTAAATATTTCATACAGTGCTGAATTCACATTAAAATAAGCCTCCAAGATGCTAGTGTGCTGATGGCAGCAGATGAAACAACAAAAGCCAGCTCTTTGTTCGAGGGGGCTTGATCTCTCTCCAGAATATTGCAAGATGACAAGAGAATTGGGGACTTTTGCTTTGGTACAAGAATCTTCCTGAACCCGTTGTGTGTCATCCTGCACACCCAACTATGTCCTCAAATGGAACCGATTGTCATTACAGAGGACAAGACATGTCTCACAGTGTTCTAGTCAGTGTTCTAGTCAGTGTTCTAGTCTATCTGCTGAGGTGTATTAAATGTAAGGAAGCTGGTGCTGATCTGATTTGGTTTTCATTAATTCCTAAGATTTAATTCTTGACTGATTGCATCAAACTTCACAGGCATAATATTTACTAGAACTAGTTTCAGGAACCTATTTCTATTAAGATGCTATTCAACTAAAGGTCATAGCTCAGGAAGTCCAATTAGAACAATACTCTTTAAACCTGAAAGACATTTCTCTGTCCTGTCTGCATTATCAGAGCAGTGAGTGGTAAGTAAAGTTGAGCAGGCAGTGAGACACATGTGGTCGACAGACACATGCCCTCTAGTGGCCGACAGCTTCCAGCTCCTGTCAATGACGTTTCCTCTCTGCGGTGGCTCATCCTGTCTCCTCAGTCTGCTCCAACCCCAGTAGCCAGCCCAGCCACATCACAAATACAAACAATACTAAACTCACAAATTAGCCATCTGGTGAGAGAGCAGCCTCAGGCCAGCTAACCAGCCAGGCAGACCTGCACATCTGGCTTTCGGGTTTGGTCTTCTCAGTGTTACTCATAACCTCCATTTTAGTGAGATTCACCATTTTGTTCTGGTTTTCACACTTTGCAAAGAGAAGAAGGAGCTTGAGTTAATTCCAGCTAGAAGGAGACTGGCAACCTGGTGGGATAAGACAATGACATGTTAGTATTCTGAAGGCACACCAGCCTATCAGGACCCAATGTTTCAGACTGACTGTCCCTCCTGTGACTGAGTGACATCTTTAATGTCTAATTGGATCAGCGTGCATTTGCAAACATGGCAAACAGATGTGAGTGAAGGTTGGCAGCAGGCAAATCTGGATCATCTCTGTCCCCATGATAAATTAGCATAAATGGAGGCTAATGGGCATCTAATAAAATGACTTGGCTGCCAGGCAACAGAGGAACCCCTGCAGAAGAGACAGCTGTGCATTGTCTCGAGGAATAGTAAAAACACACAGTCATGCATGCACATGCACACACAAATATTGCATAAATAAACGCACACGTTTAAATGACCTCGCAAAGGAGGGAAGATTCCATAGTTGAGAAAAGTCTAGTTAAAGGGACAGGATGCACCATCCCTGTGCAGAGAACGGAATTTCCTCAAAAGAGCCTTTTTTTAATGTTTGTTTCATGTCACCTCCGTTTTGTTGTTTGATTAGAATGAAAGGAGAGCTCTAGCACGTAAAGGACCAACGTGTGAATGCGACTGATGTAAAATAAAGATGAGGGACATGTCACATCATTTCCTCTCTCTTCAGTGGCTTGCCTTGAGATGACAGTGACCTATTATTTCACAGTCGCCTGTCTGCATATCAAACACATACACACACACACCTGCTTTAAGCAGCGCATAACACACACACACAATCACACACCACTGATTTAAGCAGCACACCTCGACTATGAGGAAAATAAATTGGAGCGATTCTCTGGAGGCGTGAATAAAACAACATACAGAATTCAATCTAGCACTTCAGTAGGATGCAGTGGGCATTTTTCATATCAAACAACGCCATTCACAGCTAGGTCCAGGAGGGGTGGGCAGTCTGCAAATGAGATATTCATGAGAAGTCCTTGATATTTACTTAATATGTCCATAATGTCTGACAGAAAGCCCATGACTAGATGATATCCCACTCTCATCCGCTGCGGTTGCCATGACAGAGAGCTGTGGAAGCCATTTTCCTCCAGCCCTATTCTTCATCTATATTATTGAGTTAAGATATACCTCAGGAGGATCAAGCATTCATACAGTAATTACTGTTACTCCACTAGCTGTGTGTGTGTGTGTGTGTTTTTAAATTTAATCTTTATTGAACTAGGCAAGTCAGTTAGGAATAAATTCTTATTTACAATGACGGCCTACCCCAGCCAAACCTGGACAACGCTGGGCCAATTGTGAACCGCCCTATGGGACTCCCAATCACGGCCAGATGTGATACAGCCTGGATTCAAACCAGGAACTGTAGTGATGCCCCTGGCACTGAGATGCAGTGCCTTGACCGCTGCGCCACTCAGGAGCACTTTAATGCCCAAGAAAAAATGGACTCTAAATAACTACATCCTTTCCAACATCGTCATCACAGTCTTTTTGATTATTATATTTTTAAATGTTCATACCATGGTCAGAATAGAATCTAAGGGAACTGTGGTCCAATGGAACTTAAGGGAATCCAACATTCTAGAATCTAAGTAATGTTTGTTACAGGGCCTGTCATGCCAAATAGTGTCTCATGGAAATAGTCTACTCTTGACTGAAGAGTGAACTTCCCAGACTGAGGCTGCAGGGCCCTCAAAGACCGAGTCCTCCCAGCCCATCCAGGACATTGAGAACCTCTCCTGTGCCTTTGTGCGTGAGTATAAGTCGAGCCACAGGTCGTCAATCAAAAGACGCCACGACAAGTTTGACGATGAAGAGGAAACATTCCCAAGAGAACAGCCTATCTTGTTCTTCTCAAAGGTACTTAGTTAAGCCTAATAAAGCCCTGACATAGGTCCTTGTAAATGTGCAGTAATACCAGAGAGGAGATGAAACTAAGTTATGCATCTCTTTTTCTTATTTCTTGTCCAGAGAAGCGAACAAGCAGTCAACAAATTCTGAAAAGGGCCCAACGCCAAATCAGTGACGGAGGCAGAGAAAGACTGTGGTCTCAGGAGCACTCAGGAGCCCATTGTTGTCCTTAAACCATGGGTGACGGAACTCTTCTACATGCAGTTCCTTCCTATTTTACCCCTGTAAAAGCCTATAGGAATATCCATTTACAAATACTCATTGAAATGTAACTATTGCACCACAGACTAAGACCTGGTAATTGATGTCATTATACTGAAGTGTGTCGTTTGATCATAATCCTAAAGACATAAGGTAAAGACAAATGAAGCTGTTGGTGCATAAGATTTCTCTTCAGTTGAAAATGTGAAGTCTGGGGAAGGAGTTGCCTTGGCAACAAAGAGACTTGTATGATCAGACAATGGAGTAAATTGGTCTCTGGTTTAACGTGTGTGCATTATACTGCATTAAATATTTTCAGTAGGGGTAAGTGTCTATTTCTAAGTGCTACAATGAAAATACAGGTAAATACAAGCCCCATGAGATATCTCACACAAATACAGTTTCAAAATTCACATTATACTACTTTTGTTGTACCTAGCCTTTGTCCCCTCTATCTGAGTGTGTACCAGGGACGTCGCTAGGCCTATTTTAGGGGGGCTTTAAAATGTTCAATAGCCCCCCCCTAAATAAATCAATATCAGTCAATATATTTCTTCTGTAATTAATTTTTTTTCGTCAACCGTTCCATCTTACAGGCTGACTACACTGCTTTATAGAAGCAGGTACCTACGTGCCATCTCATTGGTTATACCCACGTGGGTGACTGAAAGACGAATGAGGTCAGTGGCGGTAATGCACCTAATTTATGAAAGTTGCCAATCGCAATATAAAGTCAAGAGAAGAAAAAGCCTGGAAGGAGGAGAGATGACTAGAAACGATTCAGTCGACCGTTTTTATGTGTGGATTAATTGGCGGAGTAGAGGACCTTGTGCATTTCAGGTAAAATAACTCAATGTTTATTTTTTTAAATTTATTTATGAACATAACAAATACAAAAAAAAAAGAAATATACAAACAAGAGTACATAAACCTAACAGAACCCTACATGTCAAGATTAATTTTCAATTTGTTAAATACTTCTATGATGCGTGTTGCTTTTTTGTTTTTACATTTACTGATCATTTCAAAATAATATTTCAATTCTATTTTAAATAATGTGAAGAGGGGTTTGTTCTCGGCCCACTTCATTTTATGTAAAAAGAATCTTCCATGAAAGAAACAAATTAACAATGAAAGTTAAATCTGGGTCCATATCATTTGGATCAAAATAAAACATAATATCAGAGTCTTTCAAATTAACATTAAAAGGTGTTTCTTTTCAAATAAAATCTAACTCACACCAAAATATTCTGACATAAGAACAGTCCCAAAATAAATGGTAAAGAGTCTCTGGGTCACAACCACAAAATACACAACTCAATGTTTATGTCCCAGGACAAATTAGCTAGCAACAGCAAGCTAGGTAAATAGGACAAATTAGCTAGCAACAGCAAGCTAGGTAAATAGGACAAATTAGCTAGCAACAGCAAGCTAGGTAAATAGGACAAATTAGCTAGCAACAGCAAGCTAGCTAAATAGGACAAATTAGCTAGCAACAGCAAGCTAGCTAAATAGGACAAATTAGCTAGCAATAAAAAAAAAAAAAAAAAAAAAAATTAGCTAGCAAGTGCAAACTAGCTAGCTAAATTTCCAGAAATGTTTCATGCTTTTTTCCACCTGTCCCCAAATGAATATAATTGGTTGAGAGTTTGTTTTGACATTTTAACCTGCGTGTCGTGATCGCGTTTTGTGTGCCGGTCTGGGTTCCGTGTTAGACTTTATTCAGCAAAGATGTCTGACAAAAATACTCGGATGGAAGCAAATGTAAGTGATTATAACGCCATAACGAATCATGCAAAAATGTTTTACAGTTGACAGGAATATGTTAGTTAGTGTAGAGACAAACGATTATGATTTTTTTTTTTATCATAAAGTTAATTAGCGAAAATCGCGATTTAGCAAACTGGCTGACCAGCTGACATTAGCCTGCTACGTTATCTGGTCAGCTTTATGGGTGTTGTGACATGAGTATGAAATTGTAATTGTGGTTGTTTCATGTTTTAGGGACTCCTGAAACAACCAGCAAACCAGGCTGTCGTCTTGTGAAACAGTGGATGTAAAGAATCTAGCAAGCTAAAGCATTTACTGCAAATTTAATTTACAATTTTGTAAGCTTGCCTTCATGATATTTGCAACGCAGATAGATGAAATGACGTAGCTAGCTATGTTATTGCTTATTGTGCAGTGGAGGATAAAAATACCTGTATACCTATGGATGTGTAGCTAGCTATCTAGCCGATCTGTGTATGGACCCAAACGTTTGGTATACATATTAGTTCAGAACCTAGCTATGAACCTCAGCTATTATAGCCTGAATGACATTTATGAAGCCTATGGATTGAGTAGAATATAATATAACTTTGTGCCAAGGATGCAAGTCATATATACATGTAGTTATTACCATGCATGAGATCCCCACATTGTAGCCTGTACATTTTAATATATTCACTGATCATGTACTCTACCTTGGCAAATAAAGGTGCAGTTCAGGTATGAATGTCTTTTAGATTATTTTTCAGTCATTTCCAATACCAGGAGTATCAAATTCCAGTCTTTGAATGACGCTGTGTCTGCAATTATACACTTCAACAATGTTTATCAATCTTGGTCCTGGGACATCATGGTTACACATTGTAACTAATAGACTAGAAACAGGATTGAACTAGTTACAGGCTGATTTGTAATTAATATATACAGAAGTAGAATATAAAAACAGTGCACTACACTTCCTATGCATTATGTAAATAGTCTAAAACTGGTTCATCTGTATATCTTATGCCCTTCATCTGCATTGATCTGATAAACACAGGATCGGTGTAGTATTTCATTAAATGAGACTTAATTTCAACCAGTAGAGAATTAAACTCTTTATTGAAAGAAGTTCATTAACCAAGTGTTATAAATACATGCATTATAAATATAATTGTAATATTATAAATACAAGTTCTATCTGTACATCTTTTGTGCAACATAAAAACAGAGGAAGAAAGAGGTAAGAACATAGGAGCAGGGAAGGCAGCATATGATTAATGAATCACAGTGCAACCCAAATATTCTCTCAGTTCATCACAATTACATAGTGTCTCAAGTCGGCCCGAAGGTTATCTTATGAGCAGGTGAGGTGGCGATGACGGGACTGGGGTTTAGCATCCTCTCTCACACCAAAACATCTGCAGACAAGAGACAGATGGAGAGAGAGAGAGAGCATGTTTAAGCCTTGTTTTTATTTTTTATTCTAACATTGGTAGTCATCATAATAATCAGGTGAAATGCAAAACTGACCTTGGATCATGAACTCTGGGACGACTGCATCTCTATTTCAATGTAAAGCATCTCTTTAATAATATTTCCTGTTGACTTGACCAAGTGCCCTCTATGTAGCCAGTTCAGATGCGGGAGGGCTTCACCGACACAGCTGATATAACCTAGAGGATTTAGGGATAAAAGAGGAGAGAGGGATGAAGTGAAGGAGAGAGACTGTTATTGAGAAAATAAAGTAGTTAAAAGAGACAGTGTTCAACAGGAATCTGTGTGTGGCCTCACCTGTTGTCCACACCACACTAAGTGGCTGCAGGGTACTTAATGCTGAAAAACCTGAACGGGCACATGAGGACAAACAATATAGCGTAGTTATAGAAATAATGAAGTGTTTTACTATTCTCCATGGTTGGCCCTCTTGCCTATTTGTTAAAGGTGGAATGAGCCACAGTTATACACTTGAGCCTGCTTACTGCGCAACACAATCCATCAATCAGATTGATACATGAGTGGGTAGGTGTGGTTTATAGGGTGTCTAATTGTTCTACATTTTTTCAATATGGGTGACTCTTAAAAGAGCCTGTTGTTTTTGTACAGACATCACGCCCTTACCTAAACAGCACCCTCACCTGAGAAGTAGAAATCAAAGGGAGAGAAACTGGGAATTGAATAATTGCAGTTGACATAGTTAAGTAAATGGAAGAATACTCTTATTGCAATGTGGATGGCTCTTAAAAGAGCCTTTGGTTGTGCATAGTGTAGTCTATGGTGTTGCCAGAGAACAGCACCCTCTTTGAAGAAGTAGGAGGTGAAGATATCCCGCACACGGTTTGCCTTTCTTACTGCGTTGTTGGACCCTATCCTTGAAACATCCTGCAGAGCAGCAGACTTCTCTGGCAAATGGCGGCGAACTGCAGATCCTCTCCTGGTCCTCGTGTCCATCCTCATGAAGTTATGCAGGACACAGATAGCCTTCACACACCTGAATTCCCCCAGGAGGCAGTCCCAGATGACCCTGGTCACCCAACCTTGCAGTGCCCTACACATTAACTGTAGGCAATTGTTTTGAAGGAATCTCCCGTTACAAGGTATCTAGGGAATATGGAAGACAATGTAATTGTTAGACTTACATCACCAGGTCATTGTGGATTACTAAAGTATAATATACCTGATAACAAATCATGATAACATTGGATTGATAGATGCATGGGCACACATATGTACATGTGTAGCATGTGACAATAACAGGATCATATCAAGGACGGCATCACAAATGAATACATAAATACCACTCGAAGCTTGATGAGACGATCATATGAATCAGCTGTGCAGTACTAAGGCAAAAACAAAAATGTGCACCCCTTTGAATTCCCAGGACTGAGAACCACTGCTCTTCATATGTAGACAGGCTTTCATAGCTCTCTTTATCTGAGGACAGAAAACCTCACAAGAAACAGACTTTATTATAGTCAAATTACACCGCACTGAATATTATGTTACAATTATCTCCGTCCTCACTTCTAGGGACAGGAATTACACAAGTACCTGCCCTATCCAGAATAGCCTACTCTCTCACTGACAGTTGGGGCTGCTCTCCTTTCACCCTCCTCCATGGCTGTTAGCTAGCTACCTACAAATGCATTTGGAGTTTGTTTTTTACAGTGATAAATACATCAAGATAGCTAGCTAATATGAAGTTAGGCAGCTAGTGATATTTAATTCACTTAGCTATCTATACAGTATGTGAATTTGTCTAGATAGCAAGCTAGCCGACTAGCAGCAAGCTAGCCGACTAGCAGCAAGCTAGCCGACTAGCAGCAAGCTAGCCGACTAGCAGCAAGCTAGCCGACTAGCAGCAAGCTAGCCGACTAGCTAGCTCATTTAGCAGCTCATTTGAGTTAGTCTGAACTGTAGTTAGCTAATAATACATCTTCTTTTTTTTTTTACATTTTCTAAATGTATTTACTTCCTTGAATAGGTTCTCCCAGCCATGTGGACAATTGGAAACAAGGCAACAAAGTTTGTTTGTCACTAGAGCGTTTTAGAGGATATTACTTTTGAACTATGTACCCATTTAATAACCAGACCTTCATACAAACTTGCTATGCTGAATTATTGACACAATCAAACAATTTGCTGCTATATGCTGCCAGCACACCCACAAGCGAGTCACAATGGACGGCCTAAGCAGCACGCGGCAATTTACCGCTATCTAGTGTACATGTACCGTTAGGCCTACTGGTAGCTAACATTTTGGTTAACATTAGCTAACAGTCTCAGCTACTTCTGTGGCTTAACAGTAAACGGACAGAAGGGAGTATGCCAGACCCCCATAAAAGAGGCTTACCCCCTATCCTTGAATCTCTAGTGACGTTCCTGGTGTGTACATACTAAAAGGTAATTGTCCAATGAATGGAAAATAAATCTGAAAAACACTTGGTTTATCTCAGCTTCAAGATTGAGTTTTTCTGCTCTCGTATTGTAATTGCAAGCTGATCTGCTCCGCTTGTTGAGTTACATTTAATTTTTTTACCTAGGCAAGTCAGTTTAGAAAACATTCTTATTTACAATGACAGCCTACCGTGGCCAAACACGGGCCAATTGTGCACCACCATATGAGACTCCCAATCACAGCCAGATGTGATACAGCCTGGATTTAAACCAGGGACTGTAGTGACACCTCTTGCACTGAGATGCAGTGCCTTAGACCGCTGTGCCACTCAGGAACCCAAGGAGGTGTGGTATATTGGCCATATACCACAACTAAGGGCTGTTCTTATGCATGACGCAGCGCAAAGTGCCTGTACACAGCCCTTAGCTGTGGCATAGTGGCCATATATCACAAACCCCTGAGGAGCCTTATTGCTATTATAAACTGGTCACCAACATAAATAGAGCAGTAAAACTCAATGTTTTATGGTCTGATATACCATGGCTATCAACCAATCCCAATTCAGGGCTCAAACCACCCAGTTTATAAAATCACATAATCTCAAAGTAAGTGCTCCAAAACACTCCTTTCTTAGATTCCTAATCCATGTGCCAACCAGGAAGGAATAGAGTTCTGACTCATTTACATTTTAGCAGACACACTTACCCAGAGTTCCTTACAATAGTGAATGCATACATTCTTATACTTTATTTTTCTTCTTCATACTGGTCCCCTGTGGAAATCAAACCTACAATCATGTGGCGTTGCAAGCGTCATGCTTTACCCAGGACTCTACAAGGATATACTAGTGGGAGCACAATGACATATTGATCCCAAAAACCAGGACAGCAATCCGACTGTAAAATGATTACAGTACAGCAGGCCAGCCTGATTCTGCTAAATTGGCAGAGTTATGATTGGGACTAGTTCCATTAAGTGTGTGTGTGTGTGTGTGTGTGTGTGTGTGTGTGTGTGTGTGTGTGTGTGTGTGTGTGTGTGTGTGTGTGTGTGTGTGTGTGTGTGTGTGTGTGTGGAGTGTGTGTGTGTGTGTGTGTGTGTTTTCATGCCGGGGTGCTTTGTTTTTGTTGTTTGGTGGCAGTTACAGAATTTCTTTTTGTACAGATCAAAGATACATATGCCACAGCACATGTCGAAAAACTGTCAACTACAGCTGGAGACTACAGCGTTGCATAATTAAACCTATCTGCTCAAGCTGCTTTAACTCTGACACATACTGATGTTATGTCACCATCTTGTGGCCCATTGGTGATCTAAATCTGGAAGATTTAATTACTGTGCTCAAACCATCTCTGAGGCAACATGAAATGAATACTGTCCATTAATAAGCATAACTGCATTGTGAAAAAGACAATGCCGTACAGAGGGCGTACTTCAACTCTCCATGTTGGTATATGCATATGTTATACGCAAATAATGTGTATGAAAAAATAGGTTTGAGATCATCTGGTTTGCCTCTACGGCTCTCTGTCATTTCCAAACACGTTGACAAATTGCAGAAGGGTTGTCAATTCACAGTAGCTAATTTGCATTTTTCCTCTGCCAATGAGAGCCAAACTAAACAGGCCTCCAGGTTTCAAGTTTGTCACATGCACAAGTACAGTGAAATTATTAATATGCAAACCCTACCCAACAGTGCAGTACTCAATATCAAAAAAGTTTAACTAATTAAAATTTGGAACATTTTAAAAAACACACAAAATAAGAAATAAGAGAGGAGGCTATTTGCAGGGTATACTCCCAGTACAAAGGGTTAGCCTACAAGACCATGGTGTACTTACATGGAAACAATGTTGCAATACATGTTGAACTATCCATAAAGACACTGTCCTCCTCATCAGACGCCCCTTGTTTCTCCCTCCTCTTCCCTTAGTATCACCATGGTTCCTCTCCCTAGTTGCCTGGCAACTACTCCTGGAAATTGAGGAGACCGTAGTTGACATTATAATTAAAGACCACCCCCACCATTTACAATAACTACATTTTATTAAAGAAAATAATTGCAAGACAAAATCATATCTCTGTAGTTGATTTTTGTAATATAGGCCTAAATTACAAAACAATTCACATTTAGGTTATTTATAAATCAGCCACATGGCCAATAGTCTAACACTTGAATTACCTCAAGGGTTTTTTAAAAGATCCATGTGGTATTAATATTCAAATAAACAGAAGATGCTGTCTGACAATGTGAGTCAGATAAACATAATTGAGTGCAAATTGCAGCAATTGAGGTTGTTATGTAACACTCACACGGCCATTTAAAAAAAAACAAAAAAACATGACAAATACAGATGTCTTTTTTCCCAGTCTCACCCATAGCATACCTATAATCACCATCCCATCTTAGATGGACACTGTCTATTTGATCTGTCACACAGGAAATGTAGGAATTAGGCACAAACTGATTTCATCATAATCCATAGGCCTATACCTAAGTTGTTATGAGGTGGTCTACATTTACCAGTATGCAATTTACAGGAAAGATATACATACATTGTGAGTATTGCTAACAATATTAGAGACATACATTTTTATCAAACAAGACAATTAATATGATCTGGCCATTACGCCCTGTCATCAGTACATTTGGTATTTCTTTAAGGTTGAACTGTGTCTAACCAAAGAGTTCCCTATCTGTAACCAAAAGCTAAGAGACATTTTATTCTTGATCTGAAAATGTGGTCTGAGGCGCTGTGTGGATGGTGTGGCGCAATAGAGGAGCCTCCAGGAGCCAAATTGAGCTCTGTACCGCATCGCAGTGCGCCTCTTAAATATTTTAACAATGAGGAGTGCTCAGTATAACCCCGCATTGACATGATTGTTTGACGGTCGGTGAGGGCGGGAGGTCCTGTATAACACAAACTCACTTCATTGACAACTTCCTTCACAACAGCGCTGCTCGGCGAAACTAAATAAGTATGAATGCCCTGACTTCTGCAGAGTCCAAATCACGGTAAATGCTGCACGGCCAATGCAGAATTGGTAATGACCATGCAGGGCCTATCAAGATGAAAAACCACCTAGCGTAGTAGCTAAGTAGGACACTTCCCAGGAAGCAACTGTCTAAAGAGCAATGAGGAGGGACTTCCGTATTGCAAAGCATTTTGGTACTTGTGTACACTTCCAAATCATTATTCCACATAACTAGCTAGTTTGTAGTTTTAGACCCACGAGCAGTTCTTTTGTGGTCGTTTCTTCAATTGATAACGATAGTGTTACACTGGTTTATGAACAACGCTGAAATTAAACAAACATCGGTATGGCGGAGGGTGCCAGCGGTAACGCGGTGAATCTTCCTCCCGGAGATCCTCAGCTAATCGGTCTCATCGTGGAACATCTCAAGAACCGAGGCTTGTTCGACGAGTTCCGCAGAGATTGCCTGGCAGATGTGGATACAAAGGTACTATATATAGTTTTCAACTTTTTCCTGACTAATTGGCTGTCTACATTTATTTTACTCAGCTAGCTAGCACGTTTACGCTTTGTGTCCAACCATGTTGTTTTTTTAGCATAGTTAGCTAGCCAGTTGTGCTGGAAAATGTCCTCAGCTATTGATCAATGCCGGTGTACTTCTGTCATTGTCGTCAGCCTGCCTACCAGAATCTGCGACAAAAAGTTGACAACTTTGTATCCACTCATTTGAGCACTCAAGAATGGAATCCATCAATCAACAAAAATCAAGTGCGAAATGGACTAAGACAAAGCGTCGTGCAGTAAGTCGTTACAGTACTTCATATACTCATAATTCTGCTTGTAAGTGTCAAATGCGTTGCTGACAGTACATATTACAGAGGATAGTGAAATCTGCACATTGGATGGCTAAGCTCATTTCCCCAGTCTGGACAGCGGTAGGTGCTATCAGTTGTTGCTACTTATGCTCCAGTCATTAGTCATCTGTACTGTCTCTGCTGTGTGTCAGGTCAGGCATGCTGGAGTCTGGAGTGGACAGAATCATCACCCAGGTGGTGGATCCCAAGCTTAACCACACTTTCAGGCCCCACATTGAGGATGCCATTCATGACTTCCTGTCTGCTGAGAAGGAGGAGGGTCCATCCAACACTCAATCAGAGACTGAGCAACAAGAGGCTCCAAGCCACACTGGACCCAAAACGCCATGAGGTCAGTGCGTCTAACACCTTAACATAAACATCATGGGCACATCTATAGGCATTGAACTATAGTATAATCTCAAAGTTCTCACAGTTTATCTTCTCTCCTTTTACTTCAGGTACAGAGAAACGTTTTCTGCTGAAGGTAGACATTTTCTAGTGCTCCATCAGGCTGGATGGACAAGGACCTACTGTCTAGTAATCATGGAGCAAGAGGTTTGCACGACTCTTAGTCTTTCTTCATGTGGAGAAACCAGCCGTGGATGTTAGCTGTCAATGCTAACAGCTACCAAATAATGCCCATAACAAGTCAAAGGGAGAATTGTGCAAATGACACTATGGGTATAGCACCCTCAAACTCAACTCTGGACCTCAAAGCCAGTTCCATTGCATTTTTTCATTGTTCCCCTCTAATCAGGGACTGATTTTGACCTGAGACACCAGGTTGTGTGCAATTCATTATCAGGTAGAAGAAAACCTGCAGGCAACGGACCTCGTAGGCTAAGAGTTGAGTACCCCTGGTATAGCACATGGAATTTTGTTTGTGGTTATTGAATTAAAGAGAAGGGTAACTTTTTTTTCTTTTCTTAAGAGCAGGAAGTAGCCATTGTAATGTTGGCTTACAGATTTTGTCCCTCAGTTTGACACTTTTTGGTGAATATTGTAAATGTCATTCACCAATAAATGAATGATTTGGTAGAAATGTGTACACTGCCCTGTCATTTGTTAAACTGTGTCAATACTGTGCTGTACTGGCTGTGGTAAGACTACATCGCTCAGTTAGCCTAGAGCAGCGTTTCCCACACTTTGTCCTCAGGACCCCAAGGTGTGCACGTTTTGGTTTTTGCCCTCGCACTACACAGCTGATTTCCTATATTTTTATTAGATTGATCACAGCATTATCACATTTGGATCCATCCAGAGCACAATAAGTGAGATCTCTTCAGGGTAGGAAGGTGTACTGCGTTACATAAAGGACACAGTCCATAAAAGGGAGTGCTGCAGTTTTTGCCAGTTCAAGACTTAACATCTGGAGTACAACCCAGGTTATGAAACTAGCTGCCAGGGCGGAGGGAGTAGAACAGGCTGCCTCTGACTGAGGCTTGTTGGCATTCCTCTCAGCAGGCAGGGTGCAAGTTGATTGGCAGTGCCTGGGAGCACGGCATGGTTGCTGTCTCAACACATCCATGCTATATTTCTCTCGCTGCCCTCAGCCGTGTAGGAGTGAGGCTTAGCTCCATGGCCCCAAGATGCAGCTCCAAGGCCCCCAGTAAAGGGAGGGGGACGAGGGGCTCTGGATGAGCTGTGCAGAGTGTTCCCACCTGGCCGGGACAAAGGTTGAATTGTTAGAGCTGCCTGGATGGAGCTGCTTCTGTCATTCACCAGCTCGGCTCTGAGGACGTGCATACTAGCAGGCCCACTGTGCTGCACCACAGAGAACTGGCAAGCAGGCCTTTGTTCTCTTTTTTTAAATCAGAAACCTCCACTCACTGACACTACAGAATGACTTTTAGGAGTGGTCTAAAGAATCACGTAAGGAAATTGTGTGTAGTAGACCGATAAGCATTTAGGGCAAGTGGATACTAGTGACACATTGGACCCCCCCCCCTCCCCTCCCCAAAACATACACAACTTGAATAAAGGTCCTGGTGGTGTGTCAGGTTTTCAGAGACCAGCAGCATGGCTACGTGACTCAAGCCCCCACCCTGACATCAGTGTCTGCTGCTCACACTAATTAAGATGCTTTGCCACAGATCCTCCATCTGGGGAAACTCAATCCTGTCCTGATTTTAACGCTACAATTGTCAGCTGTCTGGTGTGAGTAATCAGAATCCAGGGTGAGGAATTTAATGCCCTGGCTCCACTGCACTCGAGCTGGAAGTCTCTGGTCTTCACTTTGTCTTGTCAGTAGGGGAAAGTGGAGTAAGTTGAGCCACCCTTGTTTCTAGGAAACCATACACAAAATTAATAATTTTACCAAATATTTAGGAAAAGGTCATAATTTCATGGAGTCTAAAGGAAGAAACCACATGGAAAAAGTCAAATTAATATATACTAGAGGTTTCATGATGCTTCTATCTAAACCAAAGTAGATAATTTTATACATCAGTTGGGGTCATTAAGTTTCAGTATGGGGTCCTAAACCTAGCATAAAAGGGCATCCTTGTAGCTGTGTGGGCTAATTTAGACCAAATGCTTTCCTTGGGGTAAGTTTAGCCAATGTCTGAGCAAATTGAAGTGTTTTCTTACCAGTAGTAGTGCAAGGCATTATCAACAGGGCCTGGCCAATGTTGTGTTAAAAAAAAGTGTTTGTTAAAAGATGCTTAAAATGTAAAAAATATGGGGGAAAAAAAGGGATTGTGTTGAATTGTGTTTGGGAAATAAAGTTAGACATGGTTTCAAAAAGTTTGTGGTAAAATTTCATTCAGTACATACATTTGTGAGTGGCTTAACTTACCCTGTCCTGTGGAAAGTGCCAAGAGGCCTTTTTTTCCAAAATGTCCTAAACTGTTTACATGAATTCTGAATATTTACAGGGATACACAACATCCTGAAATATATGTAGATATCTTTGTTAGAAAGAATACTATAATGAACAACTGAGCCATATCAAGAAGCTGATTAAACAGCATGATCATTACACAGGTGCACCTTGTAGGTGTACAAATAAAGGTCACTCTAAAATGTGCAGTTTTGTCACGCCACATAATGCCACAGATGGCTCATGTTTTGAGGGAGCGTGCAGTTGGCATGCTGACTATAGGAACGTCCACCAGAGCTGTTGCCAGATGATTGAATGTTAATTTCGCTAGCATAAGCCGACCTCCCAACATCGTTTTAGAGAATTTGGCAGTATGTCCAACTGACCTCACAACCGCAAACCATGTGCAACCACACCTGCCAAGGACCTCCACATCCAGCTTTTTCACCTGCAAGATCATCTGAGAGCAGCCACCCGAACAGTTGATGAAACGGAGGAGTATTTTTGTCTGTAATAAAGCCCTTTTGTTGGGAAAAACTCATTCTGATTGGCTAGGCATTAAATTGTTGTATAATGTGTTTATATTTTTGTTCAGTCTATATTTATCTTGACGGAGTAAAGCTCAATGTAAACAATGGCTAAATGTACACCACTCTCCACTACCTTTTCTACAGGTCACAGTATGTGGTTGGGATTACCCATGAACCCTTACAGAATTTTGGTCACTTATTACGCATGCGTTATACAATTAAAAGCAATGCCAATTTATGGCCAGATGGTCTCAACACAATCACATTATTCTGAACAGTAAAGGTCAAGTTGTGTTCCAGTCCAGAACTCTCACAGCAGCAACATCTTCTTCCCACACAATGGAGGAGCAGAGTGTACAGGGCTGTACTGTAGCAGATGCTTTGGCAGTATCTGAAATGTAAGACAAAACCCACTAGGGGGCAAAGTGATCCTAACAAGCTCAGGGACATCCTCCTCTAGCTGTTGGTCTTGAGTCTGGCTTGACCCGGCTAAACTGACAAAGTATCATGTATAGTTTCTGGAGAATAACAATGTATGCAACCAATACAACAGGGAGAGGTATGTTTTTATTTGAATATAGCTGGTGAGGTGTGGGGTTTCAATCAATCAAATTTATAAGGTCCTTTTTACATCAGCCAATGTCACAAAGTGCTATACAGAAACCCAGGTAAAATTCCCAAAAAGCAAGCAATGCAGATGTAGAAGCACAGTGGCTAGGAAAAACTCCCATAGAAAGGTAGGAACCTAGGAAGAAACGTAGAGAGGAACCAGGCTCTAAGTGGTGCCGAGTGGAGATTATAACAGTGCCAAGATGTTCAAATTTTCATTGAGGACCATTGTTGTGCTGCTGCTCTGTTCCTGGTCACTATCTTGTGTCAGTATGTGAGCAACACATCATGACGTAATCATGACTCCCTAATTAGAATTTTTGAATATTGCACAATCATAGCAATCATTTCAATTATTTAGAAAAAACAAATATTTGTAGGACATAGCAAGCCAATCATTTATCATCATCGTCAAGTGTAAACAAACAAAAAAAAACTCAAAACCCAAACTCTGCCCAGTACTAAATCCCTCACGGATGAGAGAGGACACAGGGTTGAACTATGCATTGTGTAAGAAACCAAGTGACACAGCACTTTTGGCCTCAGATATGCAGCAATTAAGTTCAGGGTCCTTGGAGGGTACTGGTAATATAGTGTGAAATTGTGTGTTGTGTTCACTGCACATCTTGGGGGCAAAAGTCTCAGCTGTCATTGCATTGGTTTTCTGAACCAGAGTAATTATTGAAATGGGACAGAGTAGGGGTATATTCATCCCCCCCCCTTAACCCCATTAGAGCACAGCTGCACGTTGGGCCCAGAGTTGTCCCTCAGAGGCCCAAGCCACAACAATTAAATCCCCATTCCTCTGCAAAGCCTTGGTGCATCTGTTCATTTAATTACCCCTCATATTTCTCACACGTTAGTGGGGGGATTCATTACATATAGTGGTACACTGAGGTTGCCCGATCCAGGACCTCTCTACCCAGATGTGCATTAGGCAAGGTCATTTTCACCACTAGACACAAGCTCCTCAGTCTCCACTCTCTTCTTCAGCCAGGGACTATACAGACGTAATGAGTATTAAATGCTGTGGCTTGGTGATCTTGGCTGCCTATGGAAGCAATCCCCTTTTAAAGCTTTAATGGAGGACATACTGTATGTATGATGAAATGTGTTAGCAAATGTTATTTGCGAATTTCTGTTTCGGAACATATTTGCAAAATTATATCATGGAAGTAATTAGTTGTGAAATAAGGACTGAGAGGATAGTGACTGACTACAGTATATCTATCAAAATACATCTACGATCCATTCATTACTACATAGTGAGAATTATAAGCAGGCATATGTACTTATTAGACAATTGTATTTATTGTACATTGTCTTTACAAATATTGTGAATTTTGCCATTACAGGTAGATTCGGCCCGTTTATTCATAGTGAGAGGGAAGAAAGCAAGTTAGCAACATCAGCACAGCTTGGCTATTCCTCTGCAGATGGCAGCTCTTGTGTAATTTCATTGATTTATCCACTTGTTTTTGGCATGAGTCTGAAACACACGTTCAATGTCAGGCAATGTGCAGATTGGAGGAGACGTTGTGTGGAGAGTGAGGCCCGTGGTGTTTTCCCACGTGGCCAGGGTCCTCTAGTAGGGGACACAACAAGCCCTCTCTCTACTCTCTCTGCATGCATTGTCTGAGCCTTCCTGACCTATTACAGCAGAACACAAACCAGGTGCCTTCAACAATAACAGGAGGTTTTATAGAACTTTCACACAGAGTCCATTATCAACCCACGTCCTCCATCTCTTTACTCCCAATTTGAAGCAATAGAACAGGTGGTATTATACAACCTTTGGTCCTCATTCATGAGGACATTCCAATGAGTTGTTGTTGATGCTGCAGGGTATCTACAGTACAGTTCCATGACTTACAGTGCCTTGCAAAAGTATTCATCCCCTTGGCATTTTTTCCTATTTTGTTCCATTACAACCTGTAATTTAAATGGTTGTTTATTTGGATTTAATGTAATGGACACACAAAATAGTCCAAATTGGTGAAGTGAAATGAAAGAAATAACTTGTTTAAAAAAATTCTAAAAAATTTGGTGCATGCATATGTATTCACCCCTTTGCTATGAAGCCCCTAAATAAGATCTGGTGCAACCAATTACCTTCAGAAGTCACATAATTAGTTAAATAAAGTCCACCTGTGTGCAATCTAAGTGTCACATGATCTGTCCCATAATCTCAGTATATATACACCTGTTCCGAAAGGCCCCAGAGTCTGCAACACCACTAAGCAAGCGGCACCATGAAGACCAAGGAGCTCTCCGAACAGGTCAGGGACAAAGTTGTGGAGAAGTACGGATCACGGTTTGGTTATAAAAAAATATCTGAAACCTTGAACATCCCACGGTGCACCATTAAATCCATTAAAAAATGGAAAGAATATGGCGCCACAACAAATCTGCCAAGACAACAAACCTGCCAAGAGAGGGCCACCCACCAAAACTCAGGGACCAGGCAAGGAGGGCATTAATCAGAGAGGAAACAAAGAGACCAAAGATAACCCTGAAAGAGCTGCAAAGCTCCACAGCAAAGATTGGAGTATCTGTCCATAGTACCACTTTAAGCTGTACACTCCACAGAGCTGGGCTTTATGGAAGAGTGGCCAGAAAAAAGCCATTGCTTAAAGAAAAAAATAAGCAAACAAGTTTGGTGTTTGCCGAAAGGCATGTGGGAGACTCCCCAAACATATGGAAGAAGGTACTCTGCTCAGATGAGACTAGAATTGCGCTTTTTGGCCATCAAGGAAAACGCTATGTCTGGCGCAAACCCAACACCTCATCACCCCGAGAACAACATCCCCACAGTGAAGCATGGTGGTGGCAGCATCATGCTGTGGGGATGTTTTTCATCGGCAGGGACTGGGAAACTGGTCAGAATTTAAGGAATGATGGATGCCGCTAAATACAGGGAAATGCTTGAGGGAAACCTGTTTCAGTCTTCCAGAGATTTGAGACTGGGATGGAGGTTCACCTTCCAGCAGGACAATGACCCTAAGCATACTGCTAAAGCAACACTCGAGTGGTTTACATTTAAATGACTTGGAATGACCTAGTCAACGCCCAGACCTCAATCCAATTGAGAATCTGTGGTATGACTTAAAGATTGCTGTACACCAGCGGATCCCATCCAACTTGACGGAGCTGGAGCAGTTTTTCCTTGAAGAATGGGCAAAAATCCCAGTGGCTAGATGTGCCAAGCTTATAGAGACATACCCCAAGAGAAGAGACTTGCAGCTGTAATTGCTGCAAAAGGTGGCTCTACAAAGTATTGACTTTGGGGGGGAGGGGGGTGAATAGTTATGCACACTCAAGTCTTCTGTTTTTTTGTCTTATTTCTTGTTTGTTTCACAATAAAAAATATTTAGCATCTTCAAAGTGGTAGGCATGTTGTGTAAATCCAATGATACAAACCCCCCAAAAATAAATTTTAATTCCAAGTTGTAAGGCAACAAACAGGAACAATTCCAAGGGGGTGAATACTTTCGCAAGCCACTGTAGGTGTCTAGAGAGTTATGTTTCAAATGATTTCTATAAAAACATTTCAATGAACTACGTCCGTCTCCCAACTATCTATTGATTGTTGGTACTATAGCTGGTATAGGTGTGCTATATAGAGCAACTGTCCCTGCCTCAACTCAGTTACATCATATCAAAATGCAGCCTCTGGGATGTGTGTACTATACCTGCATTACCCTTCCTCTTCTCTTTAGTCCATCTACATTAACAAGCTACTCGAGTTGTGTTTATACAGCGCGCGCACACACACAATGCTGCATTCTACAACTCTGACAGTTAGGCAAGACAACAACCGTGTTTACGTTTAGCATTTTTCATAACACAGTCATGTGAGGGACGGGCGGTACAAGAGTGCACTTGAACATTGTGTGTTTGAGACAATGTGTATGCTTATGTTTGCAGGTCAGGGGTCATTCAGTGGGAGATCAACACTGTTCTGTTAGGTTGTTTTTTAAGCTCTCTGCGAGGATAAAAGAGAGCGGGACAGTCACCAGTCCAAATATGGGGCGCACTATGTGTTAACCAACCCACACACAAGACCTCTTCACCCCCCCTAAAACAAAACACCCCCCACCACCACCACCACCACCAATAATCCAGGGTCAGGTGGAGGAGACTGCCATGTCTGTGTGCCGCTGTTCCACTGGGGCCCTGTGATGTCATCATGGTGTGCTGCGCATGGTCCTGCTGCCCCTGGGCATACTGTGCTGTCATAAGGTCCAGGAGAATCATTCACAAAAACAGGTAGGACACCTTGTGACTGTCAGGGAGCAGGGGGTCAGCCCCTTATGACGACAGTGTCACTGGAAAGGACTCATGCACATACGCTTGAGTTGGATGCTTCTCATGTTTGACACGCGAGATGACATTTTCTACACGGGGTTCTGGGTAGAATTAAGCCCCTCCAGTGATTTATGGACACTAGCTCATTCAACAGTGCTATGAACATAGGGATAACTCACATGTTCGGTCGTATTGGAAATAGCCACCTCGTCAGTCAGTGCCAAGCACTATGTTTAAATCTACTATTTCGGGGCCTCCTGAGTGGCGCAGCGGTCTAAGGCATTGCATCGCAGTGCTCGCTGCGTTACTACAGATCCTGGTTCAATACCGGGCTGTGTTGCATACCGGGCTGTGTCGGGATGTCCTTGCCCCTTTGCGCTCTAGCGCCTCCTTTGGCAGGCCGGGCGCATGCATGCTGACACGGTTGCCAGGTGTACGGTGTTTCCTCCGACATAATGGTGCGGCTGACTTCCGGGTTATGCGTGCATTGTGTCAAGAAGCAGTGCGGCTTGGCTGGGTTGTGTTTTGGAGGACTCACGGCTCTTGACCTTCGCCTCTCCCGAGTCCGTACGGAAGTTGCAGCGAAGGGACAAGACTGTAACTACCAATTGGATATGATGAAAAAGGGGGGACATTTTTTTACCAAAAAATGTATTAAAACATTTCTATTGTTTCTCTGAATATGCCCTTCTGCTGCCCCTCACTGAACTACATTAACTCTCTCTTTACTCTACTTAGGAGGGACAAATCAGCTGGTGGTCAAAGGGACTCTTTAGTGTTAGAAACGTCTAAGCTGACTGATACACTTGAGATCCTGTAACAATGTGCGCTGAGAGTCAGGAAGCAAGTTCAGGGAGTGACTGTTTTAATAAATAAACACAACATAATAAAAAAACGAAGAAACACAAACAAAGCACAGACATGAAATAGAAACAATGACACCTGGGGAAGAAACCAAAGGGAGTGTCATTTATATATATATATATATATTGGTTTAATTATATATAATTGTCATATATATATATTGGTTTAATTGTCATGAAAGTGGAGGGACATATTGTCCAATGCCAGTTGAGCTTAGTGTATAGGAGATTTGTCACTTGTGCTCCCTCTCCGGCCTCTAGGTCACCAGGCTGCTCGTTATGGCACACATCTGTCACCATCGATACACGCACCTGTGCGTCATCAGACTCAACTGGACTCCATCACTTCCCGGATTACCTTTTGAAAGGGATATAATGGAGAGCCTTTAAGTGACTGGAATATGTAGGTGTATCACCTGCCTCTTACACTGGCTGGGTAAAGGACGTACACTGAGCGCTACTATCAGCACAAAGGATATCATTCCAGGGAACATAACCCACTTCCTTGTATACATATAGACAAATACAACACACAGCAAATTGACTGTGCTATGGTAGCAATGAGAGAGTTCTGCAGGTAGCTTTTGGAGTATGTGTGTGAATATTTGGGGCCAAGACCTCTCCAGCTCTGCTGTGCCAGCACTATGGCAGAACCTGGAGTCAGGCCAGTGTTGCACTTGGCCAGATTCAGCAAATGCCCTGTCTGGCAGAGTGGCCTCTTTTTTCAGAGTGCTTGCAAATGACTGGAGGGCTGACACGAAGAGGGGTAATGATTTAAAGCCCTTGTAAGGGTCAAAGTACAGTCAGAGCTCGAAAATGTTATTTTCTACAAGGGTGCCAAAAGGGATTACCTTCACCCCCTCGGCAGGGTAACCTAGAATACTATGCCCCACAGAGCATGTGAATGCCCTGTTCAATACCTTGCTGTAGTGTGCACACATGCACGCACACACACATACGTAGCCTTGAAACAGGTAGCTGTCCTGAAGGGTACGTCATGATACAGAAAACAAACTATAAATCAAGGAGAGCGCCTAGCTTTCTAAAAACATTGCTTCTCTGCACCGGGGACATGGTGTGCTGCATCCAACAAGCAACTGTGACAGGGGGAAGGCCTGCCTGGCCTGCAGCCTGCGCTCTGTCTTTTCTCAGCCTGGTAAAGTGTGTTTATTTTAACAGCAGCAGCAACTCTCCTGGGAAGCCTACTCCTTTTCTTGGCAGGGTGCGGGGCCTGTTAAAATGTGCCCTGACGTAGGAGGCCAAGACTATCGTCGCTTAACTCCGACGGTTAAGATTCACTCTGCAGAGTCGGCATCTGCTGCCACCAGAGACAAGAGCCGGGCTCCATTAGTCCCGCTGTCTGAGAGTAGAACACCCAGAGAACACTGCCCTTTAACCCCTGGGTCACCACTAGACTTTACAACAACTACTTAACTGGCACCAATTCATGGATTATATAGTAAAAGTAAAATATAGTAAAATGAATTACAACCTATCAGTTAATGTGTGTCACAAAGGTTCATCCTGTGTCATTGTGTTGTCACAGTTAACGAGGAGATGTGCGTGTAGGTATAGAAAAATGAGCTATTCAATACCTTGCATCAGTCACCAATAGACAATTTTATTGATGACAACTGTTTTCATGAAGTAATTTTGTTTGATCTGACTCCAGAGTGGTAACATGGGTTTTACTTGTGGTGGTATTGGGATTACACAAGAGACACATGCTTTAGACTTTTGTGAGGACCACAGACGTTGTCATATTCTTTGAATGCGGTGGATCAGAATGCTAAACAGTATGGATTTACAACAGAGGGCGCCCAGTATGCCTGTATCAGTTACCTGCATGGGAAAAATTTCATTCACAAAGAGAAATATTATTTTGGGGGGGGGGGGACTGCAGGTGAGCAAAACCAGAGTTTTGGGATATTCTCTCTTTCAACATTTTGGAAAAAAATCCCCCTGATTTCAAGCAGAGATCTTGGAAAAACAGAATTATAGGATAGTAATAAGCTCTCAACATGGTCAATATAGGCTCCTCGCTTTAGCAGTTAAAATATGTTTCTGGTTGATAAACCAAAACATTGTGTTCTTCCAGCATAACTCATCTATTGTAGGGTTCTATTGTCTCAATGTTCAAAACAAAAAACCACATACCATGACACAACACATAACTATAATGATGTGGTCACCTTCACTGTTGACTGCCATCACCCCTGTCTGACATGCAGTAGACAGGCCCCTATTTGACTGTTCTTCAGTGTCGCTTATGCTCCTGGCGCCGTTGGGCCACTGAATACTTTCACTAAGGAGAGCAGTTTAGAGTGTAAACACACGAGGTGTTGTTGATAAAGTAAATATCTGTATCTTCAACAGCCTAAACATTCAGCACCAGTGCTATAGAGGGATTAAACTGGGTTCAACTGGAGTTTCGTTATCAGCTTGCAAAAGTCTTGCAACCCCCCGACCATCCGCTCCGACAAAAATCGTCCAAGAGGCTGAATCTACACTGAACAAAAAATATAAAAACATCCAACAATTTCAAAGATTTTACTAAGTTACAGTTCATATAAGGAAATCAGTCAGTTGAAATATATTCATTAGGCCCTAATCTATGGATTTCGCATGACTAGGAATACAGATATGCATCTGTTGGTCACAGATACCGTAAAAAAAAGTAGCTTACAGTACCAGTCAAAAGTTTGGACACACCTACTCATTCAATTTTTTTTTTATTTGTACTATTTTCTAAATTGTAGAATAATAGAGTAAGATGGCGCCAGAGAAGAAGACAGACGTTTTACGTGCCCCCAACCGATTGTGTTTTTTTGTTTGTTAATTTGCATTGTTTGTAACTTATTTTTTTACTTATTTTGTACATAATGTTGCCGCTACCGTCTCTTATGACCGGAAATGATTTATTGACATCAGGACTGCGATTACTCACCACGGACTAGCAGAATCCTTTTTTTCCTTTTTTTTTCCTGGGAGCCCGACGCAAAAGATATACTGCTTTCTCAGGAATAGGCCCAGAACCCTGTGATTTGCGTGAAGAGGAGGCGGAGAAAAAGGGTCCGGAGGGTGGGCTGCCTTCTGAGAATTCGTAGGTGAACGAATAAACCCCCCGCTGCCTTCCATTCTGCTAGCAAACGTGCAATCTCTGGAGAATAAAATGGAAGACCTACACGGAAGAGTAGACTACCAGTGGGATATTCAAAACTGTAATATCTTATGCTTCATGTAGACGTGGCTGAACGACGACACCATCAACATACAGCTGGCTGGTTATACGCTGGACTGGCAGGATAGAACAGCGGCGTCTGGTAGACAAGGGGTGGCGGACTATGTATAACAGCTAGTACACGATATCTAAGGAAGTCTCGAGCTGTTGCTCGCCTGAGGTAGAATATCTCATGATAAGCTGTAGACCACACTATCTACCTAGAGAGTTTTCATCTGTATTTTTCGTAGCTGTTTATACATACCACCACAGTCAGAGGCTGGCACTAGGACAGCACTGAATGAGCTGTATTCCGCCATAAGCAAACAAGAAAACGCTCACCCAGAGGCAGCGCTCCTGTAGCCAGGGACTTTAATGTAGCAAAACTTAAATCTGTTTCACCAAATTTCTATCAGCATGTTAAATGAGCAAGCAATGGAAAAAAAACTCTGGACCACCTTTACTCCACACACAGAGACGCATACAAAGCTCTCCCTCGCCCACCATTTGGCAAATCTGACCATAATTCTATCCTCCTGATTCCTGCTTACAAGCAAAAATTAAAGCAGGAAGCACCAGTGACTGGATCAATAAAAACAGATGCTAAGCTACTGGACAGTTTCGCTAGCACAGACCGGAATTGTTCCGGGATTCCTCCGATGGCATTGAGGAGTACACCACATCAGTCATTGGCTTCATCAATAAGTGCATCGAGGACGTCATCCCCACAGTGACCATACGTGCATACCCCAACCAGAAGCCATGGATCACAGGCAGCTTTCGAGGTGCGGGACTCCGCTATGCCCTCCGACGAACAGGCAAAGCGTCAATACAGGGCTAAGATTGAATCGTACTACACCATCTCCGGTGCTCGTCTTATGTGGCAGGGCTTGCAAACTATTACAGACTACAAGGGGAAGCAGAGCCACGAGCTGCCCAGTGACACGAGCCTACCAGACCAGCTAAATCACTTCTATGCTCGCTTCAAAGCAAGCAACACTGAGGCATGCATGAGAGCATCAGCTGTTCCGGACGACTGTGTGATCACGCTCTCCTTAGCCGACGTGAGTAAGACCTTTAAACAGGTCAACATTGACAAGGCTGCGGGGCCAGACAGATTACCAGGACGTGTGCTCTGGGCATGTGCTGACCAACTGGCAGGTGTCTTCACTGACATTTTCAACATGTCCCTGATTGAGTCTGTAATACCAACATGTTTCAAGCAGACCACCATAGTCCCTGTGCTCAAGAACACGAAGGCAATCTGCCTAATTGACTACAGACCCGTAGCACTCACGTCCGTAGCCATGAAGTGTTTTGAAAGGCTGGTAAGGGCTCACATCAACACCATTATCCCAGGAACCCTAGACCCACTCCAATTTGCATACCGCCCAAACAGATCCACAGATGATGCAATCTCTATTGCACTCCACACAGCCCTTTCACACCTGGACAAAAGGAACACCTATATGAGAATGCTATTACAGCTCAGCGTTCAACACCATGGTACCCTCAAAGCTCATCACTAAGCTAAGGATCCTGGGACTAAACACCTCCATCTGCAACTGGATCCTGGACTTCCTGACAGGCCGCCCCCAGGTGGTGAGGGTAGGTAGCAACACATCTGCCATGCTGATCCTCACACTGGAGCCCCCCAGGGGTGCATGCTCAGTCCCCTCCTGTCCTCTCTGTTCACCCACGACTACATGGCCAGGCATGACTCTAACACCATCATTAAGTTTGCAGATGACACAACAGTGGTAGGCCTGATCACCGACAATGACGAGACAGCCTACAGGGAGGAGGTCAGAGACCTGGCCGGGTGGTGCTGGAATAACAACCTATCCCTCAACGTAACCAAGACTAAGGAGATGATTGTGGACTACAGGAAAAGGAGGACCGAGCACGCCCCCATTCTCATTGATGGGGCTGTAGTGGAGCAGGTTGAGAGCTTCAAGTTCCTTGGAGTCCACATCACCAACAAACTAGAATGGTCCAAACACACCAGTCCTGAAGAGGGCACGACAAAGCCTATTCCCCATCAGGAAACTAAAAAGATTTAGAACCTTCTCAAAAGGTTCTACAGCTGCAACATCGAGAGCATCCTGACTGGTTGCATCACTGCCTGGTACGGCATTTGCTTGGCCTCCGACCGCAAGGCACTACAGAGGGTAGTGCGTACGACCCAGTAAAAATTGTCAAAGACCCCAGCTACCCCAGTCATAGACTGTTCTCTCTATTACTGCATGACAAGCGGTACCGGAGCGCCAAGTCTTGGACAAAAAGGCTTCTCAACAGTTTTTACTCCCAAGCCATAAGACTCCTGAACTGGTAATCAAATGGCTACCTGGACTATTTGCATTGTGTGCCCCCCCCCCAACGCCTCTTTTACGCTGCTGCTACTCTCTGTTTATCATATATGCATAGTCACTTTAATTATACATTCATGTACATACTATCTCAATTGGCCCGACCAACCAGTGCCCCCCGCACATCGGCTAACCGGGCTATCTGCATTGTGTCCCACCCACCACCCGCCAACCCCTCTTTTACGCTACTGCTACTCTCTGTTTATCATATATGCATAGTCCCTTTAATCATATCTACATGTACATACTACCTCAATCAGCCCGACTAACCGGTGCCTGTATGGAGCCTCGCTACTTTTATAGCCTCTCTACTGTATATGGCCTCGCTACTGTTATTTTTCACTGTCTTTTAACCGTTGTTTTATTTCTTTACTTACCTATTTTTACCTAATACCTTTTTTTGCACTGTTGGTTAGAGCCTGTAAGTAAGCATTTCACTGTAAGGTGTTGTATTCGAATAAACTTTGATTCGATTTGATTTGTGCACAACATTTTACAAAAATAAGCTTATGAAACATGGGACCAACACTTTACATGTTGCATTTATCTATTTTTTTCTGTATAGTTGCCTACCCCTACATTAGACTATATTTGGCCATGGAGGGACATACAGTACATCTTTGGACAGCGGGTGAAAGCCGTTGCTGAACTTGTCTTCTGCTGGCACTGAGACTCTCGCTGAAAGACAGATACTGTAGCTTCTCATCCTGTCCCATTACCTGATCTCTCCCCTTCTGTAAATACATGAATATTAGCCTAACTAAACACTGGGGCCATTTCTAGGACCCTGTTATTACTGGGGGAAGTATGCCATTATGCCCAGACCTCAGTACACAGCCGTTGATGATATATGCTTTGTAACCCTCAGATCCCCCCCTACCAGGCCTCTGGGAGTAATACTAATGATATTAGCTAAGCCAGTGGTTCCCAAACTTGTTATAGGCCCGTACCCCTTCTAACATTCAACCTCCAGCTATGTACCCCCTCTAGCACCAGGGTCAGCACACTCTAAAATATTGTTTTTTCCATCATTGTAAGCCTGCCACACACACACACACACACACACACACACACACACACACACACACACACACACACACTATACAATACATTTTTTAAACATAAGAATGAGTGTGAGTTTTTGTCATAACCCGGCTCGTGGGAAGTGTCAAAGAGCTCTTATAGGATCAGGGCACAAATAATAATACAATAATAATCAATAATCTTACATATAAAACTTTATTTGGTCATCGAAAATTGTGAATAACTCACCACAGGTTAATGAGAAGGGTGTGCTTGAAAGGATGCACATAACTCTGCAATGTTGGGTTGTATTGGAGAAAGTCTCAGTCTTAAATCATTTTCCACACACAGTTTGTGCCTGTATTTCGTTTTCATGCTAGTGAATGCCGAGAATCCACTCTCACATAGGTACGTGGTTGCGAAGGGAATCATTGTCTTAACAGTGCGATTTGCCAAGGTAGGATACTCTGAGCACAGCCCAATCCAGAAATCTGGCTGTGGCTTCTGATTAAATTCCATTTTCACAGAAACGCTTGTTGCAATTTCGATGAGGCTTTTTTATTCAGATATTGGTAATTGGACTGGAGGCAGGGCATGAAAGAGATAACGAATCCAGTTGTTTGTGTCATCTGTTTCTGGAAAGTACCTGCGTAATGGTGCATCCAACTCACTCAGGTGCTATTTCACATTTGACATGGTCCATAAGATTGAGTTAATTTGCACACAAAAAAATGATACAATGATGGAAAGACCTGTATGTTGTCCAGACATCGAAGATGTCCAACTTCTTAATCATAGCCTCAATTTTGTCCCGCACATTGAATATAGTTGCGGAGAGTCCCTGTAATCCAAGATTCAGATCATTCAGGTGAGAAAAAACATCACCCAGATAGGCCAGTCATGTGAGAAACACGTCATCATGCAAGCAGTCAGACAAGTGAAAATTATAGTCAGTAAAGAAAACTTTAAGCTCGTCTTTCAGTTTAAAAAAAAACGTGTCCATACTGTCACGTCCTGGCCAGTATAAGGGTTAATTAGTATTGTAGTTTGGTCAGGACGTGGCAGAGGGTATTTGTTTTATGTGGTTCAGGGTGGTGTGTTTGTTAAAAGGGTGTTTGATTTAGTATTTCTGGGGGTTTTGGTTTATGGTCTATGTTTATGTATTTCTATGTTAGTCTAGTAAGTGTGTTTCTTTGGTTGATTAATTGGGATTGGGATTCTCAATTGAAGGCAGGTGTTTTCCCTTTTGCCTTTGATTGAGAGTCCCATATATGAGGGTGTGTTTGTCGCTTGTGGGAGATTGTTCCGTGTTTAGTGTGTGTCAACATTACAGGACTGTCAGTTTATCGTTCGTTCTCTTTTGTTATTTTTTAGTTCATTTTGGAGTTAATAAATCTCAAGATGAGCTTACTCATACCTGCTGCGTTTTGGTCCTCCTTCACCGACGTAAACTGTGACACATACTTTGCCCCTTGATAACCAGCGCACTTCTGTATGTTGTAAAAGCGTTACATGGTCGCTGCCCATATCATTGCGTAGTGCAGAAAATACACAAGAGTTCAGGGGCCTTGCTTTAACAAAGTTAACCATGTTCACTGAGGTGTCCAAAACATCTTTCAAGCTGTCAGGCATTCCCTTGGCAGCAAGAGCCTCTCGGTGGATGCTGCAGTCTACCCAAGTGGCGTTGGGAGCAACTGCTTGCACGCGCATTACCACTCCACTATGTCTCCCTGTCATGGCTTTTGCGCCATTAGTACAGATACCAACATGAGCAGCAGCTACGTTCGGCTACATACGGACCGTTAGTAGAATTCCCGCGAGAGAGTAAATGTCTGCGCAAGAGTGAAGGTTTCCCGCGAGAGAGTAACGGTTAATGTGATTGGATGTTGTTATTTGATGAGGCTTCCTGTATTTCACATTGTGTTGTTATTTCGCTGAACACTAGATGGTTTAATTTTATTTTGGGCTGTGAAACGAGGCTACTCAGGCGAGAAAAAAACCTCACCCAAATGTATAGCCCCGTTGGAAAATATAAATGGACTCTTTGAAAATGTGAATACTTTTAATTTTTAAAAATGTGAATCACATTTTTATTTGGAGTACCCCTGAAAGCACCACTGTTTGGGAATACCTGAGCTAAGCCAATGGGACAAAGTTGCTTTGTGTGTCACACAGGCCAACTACTGTAATATCTGTTTTACACAATTATAAGATGACGGATGCTGGATGACATTGAACCTCAAGTTATGCAATATTTTACAGAACATTTTGTGATTCACCATACCATTGATCTTGGTTCTTGGAATCTATCTCCCCTTCCATCTTCCAATCAATGTTTTTGGATGAGGCCAGTGTTGTGAGGATGTCATAGTAGGACCAGCTTGTCCTACTCTGTTCTCTGTGTGACCTTCCCCTGACCTCCACCTTCTCTGACCACTAGGCCCATATTTCAGGTGTAGTTGACAGGAGCATCCTATACCACTTGAGTTATAGGAAACCTCTCCCCACTGCCTCAGGTAATTTATAATGGAAGATACAATGGCTTGGGCCCATGATTAGTTTTCTACCTTTGTATCTTGAGGTGCCGGGCCTATGAAAAGTGAATACATCTATTGATGCACCAAAAGGATACATGACACCTGTTTGCTTACAGATGGGTGTACAGGTGTAGGATCTAAATTGTACCTATATTCAGGAGCGCAACTTTCACTGGGGTCAGGTGGGGACATGAACCCCCCCCCCCCTTCTGAAATTGCATTTTTGTCCCACCAGATTTAAAATTGTACTGTGATACAAAACACGGAGACGGTGTGCTTTAGGACCATGTGGACGCCTCAGAGCGGTCGGGTAGGCAGTTTTCCGGGTTTCACCCGGCTGGATTTAGGAAGGCATGGACACCACAGAGTGTGCGGAAAGGCTGTGTGAAGGCAAAGCTTCTGAAAGGCTGGCATATATTATGTCTGATAAATCTAAATAATTGCAGAGTGGAGTAATAGTATATGGAATCAGTGATCATTTTATTACATTTTGCACAAGGAGGATTTTTAAATATATATTTAAGTGTCACAAAACTGTTCAAATCAGAGGACTCAAAAAATACTGTGCTGAAAAGTTTTGGGAGGAAGTGGGTAAAATAGACTGTTCACCTGTGCTGGATAGTGTAGGGGTAGACAGTGCCTGGTATGTCTTTAAATGTAGATTCCTTGATGTGGTGAATGTGATGGCTCCCATTAGACGGGTCTGGGTAAAGCAGAGACCTAGCCCTTGGTTTAATCATGAGATTCTAGAATCTATCCAAGCAAGGAATAAGGCCTTTAAAAAATGTAAGAACTCTCAAGAGGAGCCTGATTTTGTCCTATATTGTCACGTCTTGACCAGTAATAGGGGTTATTTGTTATTGTAGTTTGGTCAGGACGTGGCTGAGGGTATTTGTTTTATGTGGTTCGGGGTGGTGGTTTGTTTAGAAGGGTGTTTGATTTATTATTTCCAAGTTTTGGGTTATGTTCTATGTTTTTTGTATTTCTATGTTCTCTCTAGTTTAGTATTTCTATGTCTAGGTATTGGGCGTTAGACTCTCAATTGGAGGCAGGTGTTTTTAGTTGCCTCTGATTGAGAGTCCTATATATAGGTATGTGTTTTGTTTGTGTTGGAGATTGTTCTGTGTATAGCCTTGTGCCTTACCAGACTGTTATTCGTCATTGTGTTTTGTGTACGTGTTTATTTTGGTTTCCCTTCTTTTCCTTAATAAAGAAGATGAGTACATACGATCTCGCTACGTATTGGTCCGACAATGATTTCTCTTTATCTTCTGACGAAGAAGAATGTGACATATATAAACGTCACAGAAATGAAGCACAGTGCAGGACAGATTAAGCTAAGAGGGGTTACTTTGCTGAGAAAATAATTGAGAACAAAAATAACCCTAAAAAGCTTTGGAAATAATTTAAGGAACTAGGCTGTAGTAGTACTACCAAAAACAAACTCAACAGTATTGGACTGAACATCAAGGGGAGATGGTATATGAAAAAGCAGAGGTTGCCAATGAATTCTACTCTTTTTTTTACTTCTGTTGCCAGCAAGCTGGTTAGCAAGCTGCCCACCAGTTCTGGTTTGTATGGAAACAACCAAGTCAAGTATTACGCAGAGTTAGGGGTTCAGCCAAACTCTTTTTCTTTTGCAAAGGTAGCAACAGCCAAAATAGTCAGTATGCTGGCAGAGCTTAAATGCTCCAAAGCCACAGGCCAGGATAATATTTCTGCAAGGTTTCCTATAGATTCTGCCAAGCAAATTGGCCCTTGTATTAAGCATATCATTAATCTCTCTCTTGAACAAGGCATCTTTCCCAGGGACATGAAACAGGATAATGTTATACCTCTGTATAACAAGGGGATAAAGTCTGACCCTGGGAATTACAATGAGCAAATATATGAATATGTTAACAAACAAAGTTTAATGTATGATTTTCAGTTGGGTTTTAGAAAAACATTCTCCACTGATTCATGTCTACTTTACTTGACTGACTTCATTAGGAAAGAGATTGATGAGGGAAATCTCCATGGAATGGTACTGCTTGACCTACAGAAGGCCTTTGATACAGTTAACCACTGTCTCCTAATCTCCAAACTGGAGGCACTGGGGTTGAGCAGTATCCCTCTAGGCTGAGTAAAGTCCTATTTATCAGGAAGAGAGCAAGTAGTAGAGGTTAATGGGTCACTGTCTCAGGCAAAACCAATGAGTTGTGGCGTTCCGCAGGGGAGCGTGCTTGGGCCTCTGCTGTTTTAAAAAAAATATTAACGATATGAAAGATGCTTGTTGTTGCCGTCTTTTTCTTTATGCGGATGACTCTACACTTCTGGTGTCTCACAAAAGTAAAACTATGTTGGATAGCAAACTTAGCACAGAGCTTACTAACATTAGCAAATGGCTTGGAGATAATAAGCCATCTCTGCACTTAGGGAAAACTGAGGCAATTATTTTTTGGATCCAGACCTAAATTGACTAGGTCCTCAGAAATCAGAGTGGAGTTAGGGGTTGAGGTGCTGACTACTAAAACCTCTGTTAGCTACCTGGGATGTATCCTTGATGGAAGCTTGATAGGTGTGAGCACGGCCAATAAAGTGCTAGGGAAGGTTAATGCCCGGACTAAGTTTTTGTCTAGAAAGTCCAAGCTGCTTGATAAGGACTCCATGAAAGTGCTAGCCACTGCCCTCATTCAATGCCATTTTGACTACTCTAGTACTTCCTGGTTTGGGGGCTTATCTAAATTTATGAATGGGAAGCTCCAGATAGCCCAGAATAAGCTGATCAGTGTAGTATTGAAGGCAAGTCAACGTACTCACATAGGCAGGAGCTGCTTTCAGGAAATAAACTGGCTGGCTGTTGAGGCTAGGGTGTCCCAGATTAGACTAGGTTTGGTTTACAGGAGTATTTATGGTCCTGCACCCAGATATCTAAGTGATTACTTTCCTTGTGTTAGGGATGCACACAATCACAGCACCAGATCAGGTGTTGCTGGTGTGTGCTTATACAGGTTCAGGGGTAATGCTGGGAAAGGTACTTTCTTGTACTGTATACTGGAGCCTCAGAATGGAATGAGTTGCCTCTGCCCATAAAAACAATGTCCTTTCTGGTCAGCTTTAAAAAATAAAGTAAAGATATGTTTGATGTCTTCTGTGCCCATATGAATAACCCCTATGATGTAACTGCAATGGTGAGATAGATGTTCTTCTTTTTTTGTTGTATTATTTCACTGCCATACTATGTTTAACTGTGTTCGATCTTGTCTAGCCATCTTGTCTCAAGAGGACCACAATGGAAATAAGTCCCAGACTTTATTGTGTGTTATCCTCAATGATTTTACTCTTGTACATGTATGGCTTTTCAAGTTGTATGTGTGTGTGTGTGTGTTTTTTAAATGGTCGAATTAATAAACTAAACTAAACCCAAAAAATATAGGACCAGCATGGGAGAGATGATCAGAGGCAGCTGCTGTCTGTGTTGCGCTTTTTCTCTGAGTTGTAAAAGTAAGCAAAGCAGAAACGGACTACTCCTTTAGTTGACTGATCTAGCTGGCAAGGTAACCGCTGTTTGACAGAAAACAACTTTTTATTCCTAGCTAGTAGTGTAACTGATATGTTACGTTAGCCAACGTATCATCCCCTCTCGACTGAAGTAAATTAATTACTAGCAGCTAGTTAGCTAGCTAGTAGCTACCACAGCCAGTTCAGCTCTAGCTAGCCTCTAGTTATCTGTCATGGCTAAAAGCTGTTGTGTGCATAGAAATGTTTTGTAGTTTTAGTTTTTTCCTGTTTCAACAGAAGTAAATTTGATGATGTACCATTAGCTAGAGCCAGCCAAAAGTTGGCTAACATTAGCTAGCTAGCTAGATAGCTCACTAACTTTAGCTATTATTTTTTGACTCAATCACACTCGACCTGAATCAAATGATGAAACCAGCGGCCAAACGATTGAAGACTGATATATTCTGACATTTCTTCAGCGTAATGTGAATTTTAATTCATCAGTATTGCAATGTAACGTTATTGATCTGTCAGTTTCCCCAGCTAATTCCCTACTTTTCACACTGACGTGGTATAAACAACTCTACAGGCTTCAATGAGACAAGAGTTCTCTTCAGAGTCCCCAAGTCCAGAACAGACTATGGGAGGTGCACAGTGCTACATAGAGCCATGACTACATGGAACTCTATTCCACATTAAGTAACTGATGCAAGCAGTAAAATTTGATTAAAAAAACCAGATAAAAATACACCTTATGGAACAGCGGGGACTGTGAAGCAACACAAACACAGGCACAGACACATGTATACACACACACGATAACACACGATAACATGTATTGTAATGTTTTTAATATTGTATAAACTGTCTTAATTTTGCTGGACCCCAGGATGAGTAGCTGCTGCCTTGGCGGCAGCTAATAGGGATCCATAATAAATACAAATACAAATATCATGGTGCACAGTCAGTACACAACGCTATGCTCATCATGTCTTAGCAGGATCAGAAGGTGACAGGTGTCCCAACAGGGTCAGACAGCCAAGGAAGACCAGTCTACGGAACTCAGGTGAATTTTGCAGTATATTATAACAATCAGTGAAAGTCCCATCTTGAGTTGATGAATACAGTCTGGGATCTGGGAATAATGGTCATTTCAATTATTGAACCATTGATTCTATTCTTCAAATCAAATGTTATTTGTCCAATGCGCCGAATACAACAGGTGTAGACCTTACCGTGAAATGCTTACTTACAAGCCCTTAACCAACAACATAGTTAAGAAAATAGAGTTAAGAAAATACTTACAAAATAAACTAAAGTAAAAAAAGAAATACAAAATAACAAAAACGAGACTATGTACAGGGGGTACCGGTACCACGTTAGTGTGTGGGTCTACAGGTTAGTCAAGGTAATTTGTACATGTAGGTAAGGGTAAAGTGACTATGGATAGATAAAAAAAACTGCTGCTACTCGCTGGGGTTCAATGCAAATAGTCCGGGTGGACATTTGATTAATTGTTCAGCAGTCTTATGGCTTCGGGGTAGAAGCTGTTAAGGACCCTTTTTGACCTAGACTTGGCCCTCCAGTACCACTTGCCGTACAGTAGCAAAGAGAACAGACTATGACTTCTTGGATAATATAATATATAAATGCAAGGTAATGCTTTGTCATGCCTCATGAGAGCAGAATCAGATGGTGACAGTGGTCTCATCAGGGTCAGACAGCCAGGGAAGACCAGTCTGTGACAGGGGTCTCAGCAGGGTCAGGAAGCCAGGGAAGACCAGTCAGTGACAGGGGTCTCAGCAGGGTCAGGAAGCCAGGGAAGACCAGTCAGTGACAGGGGTCTCAGCAGGGTCAGGAAGCCAGGGAAGACCAGTCTGTGACAGGGGTCTCAGCAGGGTCAGGAAGCCAGGGAAGACCAGTCTATGACAGGGGTCTCAGCAGGGTCAGGAAGCCAGGGAAGACCAGTCTGTGACAGGGGTCTCAGCAGGGTCAGGCAGCCAGGGAAGACCAGTCAGTGACAGGGGTCTCAGCAGGGTCAGGCAGCCAGGGAAGACCAGTCTGTGACAGGGGTCTCAGCAGGGTCAGGCAGCCAGGGAAGACCAGTCTGTGACAGGGATCTCAGCAGGGTCAGGCAGCCAGGGAAGACCAGTCTGTGACAGGGGTCTCAGCAGGGTCAGGAAGCCAGGGAAGACCAGTCTGTGACAGGGGTCTCAGCAGGGTCAGGAAGCCAGGGAAGACCAGTCTGTGACAGGGGTCTCAGCAGGGTCAGGAAGCCAGGGAAGACCAGTCTGTGACAGGGGTCTCAGCAGGGTCAGGCAGCCAGGGAAGACCAGTCTGTGACGGCGCAGAGGTGAACTTTTGCAGATACAACACTTTATTCTCTCGGTGCAGCGAACACTGGACAAGCAAGAAGCTTCAAAGATGTAAACTATTTTAAGGCAGTCTGACAAACCTCTAAAGTTGATTTCCTAACTGTATCAAGGGTTGACAGTGGCTTTTCCCGATGACACAAAACATGTCAAACTAAAATGTGAGGAAGACCTGGGAGATGCTATTGATGATGATGAATAGATACAGATGTGTTAGAATGCCCAGTCATGTTCATATAATCTCAGATATAAATGACTGCAGTTGAAGACCATCCATAGACCATTCTATATGCCAGTTAAACTGAATATCATGCACTCAGAAATGTCATTCCTCTGCTGGAGGTGTAAAACACAAAAGGGGACATATTTGCATATGTTATGGTATTGTGAAGCCTGGCTAAATTCTGGCAGAGTATGTTATTTTATCTCAGCATGTCTACAGATTTTCCCTGTTTTGTTTGCTTGGAAAGTTTGATACTGGAGACTGTTATCAGAAGAAACTGTGTAACCTAGCATTTATAAAGGCTAAGAAATGCATTGCCATTAATTGGAAGGTTTGTTATCCTCCCACTATGTCACAATGGATGGACGAAAATGTCAAGTTATGTATCACTAGATTTGATTTATTACCAGACTAAGTGTATACTGTGCAGCTTTAATATGGTCTGGATTCCTTACATGGAATACTGTACGACTAAAGGAGTCTGTATTGAAAACATGCCCATGTCAGGGGAGATACCTATTTAGGCAATCCCTAGCTGCTGGGATGCTCAGTCCTGGCCCTGGGGGTCTGCCGTACTGTTGGTTGTCACTCTGGCCTTGGCCTAACACACCTGATGAATAATGAATGTTTCACTAAGACCCTAAAGCTTAGTGGGGTGTGTTGGGTTGGGGTGCTGCAAGGCCGTGGAACATTAGCGGTAGGACGTGGTGACCGAGCTGTATTGTGTACAGTACTAGTAGGCCTATGATATGAATTCTATGGAGGATCTACTGTTTATGTGTGTTAATGTGTAGGCAGTGAATGTGTGTTTTTATTAAACTTTTGATTTCCAAACCTTTCCCTTGAGACATAAAAAAAAAAATAAAGATGGTAAGGAAATTGTGTTGGGAGAGAGTTGAGTTATTGACTAGACTGGTGGGGGTCAAGCATGCAGGTGGCTTGGGCTGGTCTGGCTGAAATTTGATATAGAGGATGTCTTAATAAAGACAATCAAAATATAAGTCTTTGTACTTTATTTGTAAGAGTTGTTCATTTGTTAGGCTATTGGTTAAAGGTGCAGCACAATATTTATTATTGAATTATTATTGATCTAGTTCAGTCTTATCAATCACTTAAAACATATTTATTAATGGTCTCTTGCCAAGCTTGATGACCGTGTGCATTTTTAATTACTTTTTGTTGTTCTAAATAGAGTCGGCTAGAAGGATCACAGGTCATATTCAATTGTGTAGTTATACAGGAAATTAGCTTTAGATGCCCCAAAAAACGGGTGGACCCTCAGATCCCCGCCAAGTTATGTCCCTCCCACTTCTAAAACCAAAGTTGCGCCCCTGCCTATGTTGTCACAGCAAAATAATCCTGCAGCAACAGGATTTGAACGTTTAGTCCATAATGTTGCTTGATCAGTGGTTAGGCTATTAGTTGGCCAAAAGTAGGCGACATAAAAAGTGCAACACTATTAATATAACTGTGTGTTAGTTTGAGTTTTCAGGGAATTTATGTAAATCACAAATCTCATCTGCTTATCCTGCAGTGCAGGAATATTCTCAGCAACAAAAGAGTGATCAAATTAAGATGCTACATCTGTAGTTGATTCTTTTGGGAGTAGTGGAGCGACTACCAGGGCTGACTCAGCTGTCTGTGTGTGACCCTGCTAATGAGTGTGGGTCCTTTATCATTTAGATGGATGGATGGTGATGATCTGGGTTGGGTCAGCAACCAGACCTAGGTTTGATTCCCCCTCCCCTGACTTTAATTCAATATAATCTTAAATTGCACCTTACTACTGAAAGCAAATACAAATTTGGTTTGAAATGTATCTATGACATTTCAGTTTAAGTAGGTAATGGGAATTTCAAAACTGGACCAGGACAGAACGAGCTGTCACTCAAGCGATTTTAAGTGTCAGCTTTAGGGATTATCTCAGTTGCTGGCCTTTCATATGGCCCTTCGTATAGGATGGCAAGTAGCCTAGTGGTTAGAGCATTGGGCCAGTAACCGAAAGGTTGCTAGATCGAATCACTGAGCTGGCAAGGTAAAAATCTGTCATTCTGCCCCTGAACAAGGCAGTTAACCCACTGTTCCCCAGTAGGCTGTTATTGTAAATAAGAATTTGTTCTTTACTGCCTTGTTAAATATAAATGTTTTTTTTAAATACACAAGGAGGCTGTATTTACCTTCATCATGGCATATTATCCACATTAGTCAAGTTTCTGACACACAGTGCTAATATAAGGAAGACGGGATAGGTTTGGCTTGGCCCTGGTAAAGGCATCGGAGTCTCGCTCACCTCACGTTCCTTTGGGATCCTTTGACACTATAGGCCACTTCGACGCATTCTGGTTTCCATGGTACTATGCCGCTCATGCAGTTACAACCTTGAGGCAAGACTGCAAGATGTTTCGCACAAATCACGGCCTGCCGCCTGGGCCGGGGTAAGTGAGGCTCCTGACTTTCACTCAATTGTTTTGAATAGCACCACTTCAAAGTACACACCACCTCGCTGACTCTCTCCCTGTTAATAAAGACTCACAACTAAGTGTCTCATGAAGGCTACTACCTTACAGCTGCCTACCTTCACACTGGCTGTCAAGACATACTGACATTCTCTCGCACCCACTTAGCTGACTGGTTAATTGAGGCTAGTTATCATAATCCCATCAATTCAGTGTAACTGACTTAACATGTGTGCTTAGGCACTTTAGGGGTAAGAGAATGTTATTCTGTGCCACCTGATACCTTCAGGCAATAGCATGATTATGTTTTCTAGTACCATAGACGTCCAGTCAAGGTAGGCAGTGTTTACAATTAACAACAACAAAAACATATGAAATGCCAAATAAAAAAAAAATGTATAAATATATATATATATAACTTTTGACTGGTACTATATATATATATATATATATATATATATATATATATATATATACAGCTGAAGTCGAAAGTTTACATACACTGGAGAAATGTCCTCTGGTCTGATGAAACAAAAATAGAACTGATTGGCCATAATGACCATGATTATGTTTGGAGGAAAAAGGGGGAGGCTTGCAAGCCGAAGAACACCATCCCAACCGTGAAGCACGGGGGTGGCAGCATCATGTTGTGGGGTGCTTTGCTGCAGGAGGGACTGGTGCACTTCACAAAATAGATGGCATCATGAGGCAGGAAAATTATGTGGATATATTGAAGCAACATCTCAAGACATCAGTCAGGAAGTTAAAGCTTGGTCGCAAATGGGTCTTCCAAATGAACAATAACCCCAAGCATACTTCCAAAGTTGTGGCAAAATGGTGTAAGGACAACAACGTCAAGGTATTGGAGTGGGGCCATCACAAACCTGACCTCAATCCTATAGAAAATGTGTGGGCAGAACTGAAAAAGCGTGTGCGAGCAAGGAGGCCTACAAACCTGACTCAGTTACACCAGCTCTGTCAGGAGGAATGGGCCAAAATTCACCCAATTTATTGTGGGAAGCTTGTGGAAGGCTACCTGAAACGTTTGACCTAAGTTAAACAAATGTAAACTTCTGACCCACTGGGAATGTAATGAAAGAAATAAAAGCTGAAATAAATCATTCTCTCTACTATTATTCTGACATTTCACATTCTTAAAAAAAAGGGGTGATCCTAACTGACCTAAGACAGGGAATGTTTACTAGGATTAAATGTAAGGAATTGTGAAAAACTGAGTTTAAATGTATTTGTCTAAGGTGTATGTAAACTTCCGACTTCAACTGTGTCATGCCCTGACCTTAGAGATCCTTATTATTCTCTATGTTTGGTTAGGTCAGGGGGTGACTCGGGTGGGGAAGTCTATGTTTTCTATTTTTGTTTTTGGCCGAGTGTGGTTCCCAATCAGAGACAGCTGTCTATCGTTGTCTCTGATTGGGGATCATATATAAGTTGTCATTTTCCTTTTGGTTTTTGTGGGATCTTGTTTTCTGTTTAGTGTCTACCTGACAGAACTGTGCGCTTTCGTTTTTGCCTTTTAATATTTTGTTTGAGTGTTTTGTGAATAAAGGAATCATGAACACTTTCCACGCTGCGCTTTGGTCTACTCTTCCTACCACCAACGAGAGCCGTTACAAACTGTATATATTGTACCACTCAAAAGTTTGGATACACCTACTCATTCAAGGGTTTTTCTATATATGTACTATTTTCTACATTGTAGAATAATAATGAAGACATCAAAACTATGAAATAACACATACAGAATAATGTAATAACCAAAAAAGTGTTAAACAAATCAAATCAAATCAAATCAAATCAAATTTATTTATATAGCCCTTCGTACATCAGCTGAAATCTCAAAGTGCTGTACAGAAACCCAGCCTAAAACCCCAAACAGCAAGCAATGCATGTGAAAGAGGCACGGTGGCTGGGAAAAACTCCCTAGGAAAAACTCCTGAGAAAGGCCAAAAACCTAGGAAGAAACCTAGAGAGGAACCAGGCTATGAGGGGTGGCCAGTCCTCTTCTGGCTGTGCCGGGTGGATATTATAACAGAACATGGTCAAGATGTTAAAATGTTCGTAAATGACCAGCATGGTCAAATAATAATAATCATAGTAATTGTCGAGGGTGCAACAAGCACGTCCGGTGAACAGGTCAGGGTTCCGTAGCCGCAGGCAGAACAGTTGAAACTGGAGCAGCAGCATGGCCAGGTGGACTGGGGACAGCAAGGAGTCATCATGCCAGGTAGTCCTAGGGCTCAGGTCCTCCGAGAGAAAGAAAGAAAGAAAGAAAGAGAGAATTAGAGAGAGCATATTTACATTCACACAGGACACCGGATAAGACAAGAGAATACTCCAGATGTAACAGACTGACCCTAGCCCCCCGACACATAAACTACTGCAGCATAAATACTGGAGGCTGAGACAGGAGGGATCAGAAGACACTGTGGCCCCATCCGATGATACCCCCGGACAGGGCCAAACAGGCAGGATATAACCCCACCCACTTTGCCAAAGCACAGCCCCCACACCACTAGAGGGATATCTACAACCACCAACTTACCGTCCGAAGACAAGGCCGAGTATAGCCCACAAAGATGTCCGCCACGGCACAACCCAAGGGGGGGGCGCCAACCCAGACAGGAAGACCACGTCAGTGGCTCAACCTACTCAAGTGACGCACCCCTGCCATGGACGGCATGGAAGAACACCAGTAAGTCAGTGACTCAGCCCCTGTAAAAGGGTTAGAGGCAGAGAATCCCAGTGGGAAGAGGGGAACCGACAAGGCAGAGACAGCAAGGGCGGTTCGTTGCTCCAGCCTTTCCGTTCACCTTCACACTCCTGGGCCAGACTATACTTAATCATAGGACCTACTGAAGAGATAGGTCTTCAGTAAAGACTTAAAGGTTGAGACTGAGTCTGCGTCTCTCACATGGGTAGGCAGACCATTCCATAAAAATGGAGCTCTATAGGAGAAAGCCCTACCTCCAGCCGTTTGCTTAGAAATTCTAGGGACAATTAGGAGGCCTGCGTCTTGTGACCGTAGCGTACGTGTAGGTATGTACGGCAGGACCAAATCGGAAAGATAGGTAGGAGCAAGCCCATGTAATGCTTTGTAGGTTAGCAGTAAAACCTTGAAATCAGCCCTTGCCTTAACAGGAAGCCAGTGTAGGGAAGCTAGCACTGGAGTAATATGATCAAATTTTTTGGTTCTAGTCAGGATTCTAGCAGCCGTATTTAGCACTAACTGAAGTTTGTTTAGTGCTTTATCCGGGTAGCCGGAAAGTAGAGCATTGCAGTAGTCGAGCCTAGAAGTAACAAAAGCATGGATTAATTTTTCTGCGTCATTTTTGGACAGAAAGTTTCTGATTTTTGCAATGTTACGTAGATGGAAAAAAGCTGTCCTTGAAGCAGTCTTGATATGTTCTTCAAAAGAGAGATCAGGGTCCAGAGTAACGCCGAGGTCCTTCACAGTTTTATTTGAGACGACTGTACAACCATCCAGATTAATTGTCAGATTCAACAGAAGATCTCTTTGTTTCTTGGGACCTAGGACAAGCATCTCTGTTTTGTCCGAGTTTAAAAGTAGAAAATTTGCAGCCATCCACTTCCTTATGTCTGAAACACAGGCTTCTAGCGAGAGCAATTTTGGGGCTTCACCATGTTTCATTGAAATGTACAGCTGTGTGTCGTCCGCATAGCAGTGAAATTTAACATTATGTTTTCGAATGACATCCCCAAGAGGTAAAATATATAGTGAAAACAATAGTGGTCCTAGAACGGAACCTTGAGGAACACCGAAATTTACAATTGATTTGTCAGAGGACGAACCATTCACAGAGACAAACTGATATCTTTCCGACAGATAAGATCTAAACCAGGCCAGAACTTGTCCATGTAGACCAATTTGGGTTTCCAATCTCTCCAAAAGAATGTGGTGATCGATGGTATCAAAAGCGGCACTAAGATCTAGGAGCATGAGGACAGATGCAGAGCCTCGGTCTGACGTCATTAAAAGGTCATTTACCACCTTCACAAGTGCAGTCTCAGTGCTATGAAATCAAGTGCAGTCTCAGTGCTATGAAATCAAAATATATTTTATATTTGAGATTCTTCAAAGTAGCCACCCTTTGCCTTGATGACAGCTTTGCACACGCTTGTCGTTCTCTCAACTAGCTTCATGAGGTAGTCACCTGGAATGCATTTCAATTAACAGGTGTACCTTGTTAAAAGTTCATTTGTGGAATTTCTTCCCTTCTTATTTAGTTTGAGCCAATCAGTTGTGTTGTAACAAGGTAGGGGTGGTATACAGAAGATTTCCCTATTTGATAAAAGACCAGAGCTGTGTTCGAATACTTAATGAGTATATACTACCAGTTAATTTTAGTATACTGTAAACAAACAGTATCCTTTCAGTTGAGCCTACTAGCTCTTCGCCTGTCTACCGGAGGTTGATGCTGTTGCTATGCAACCTCTTGCTAGCTAGTTAGCATAACAAATTACTAGTTAGACATTTTACAACTTCGGGTGTGTGCTTAAATTCAATCTGGAGTGCCAGAGTGCGCTCGAATATTCTGAACGTTGTTTTTTAATTCAGAGCGTTCTGCTCTCGGAGCACACACTGGACGGTCGGGCTGAGGAGTAGGGTTGATTTGAGCGTTCTGACCTTACAACGGCAGTCAAGCACCCAAGCTAACGTTGGCTAGCTAGCTAACTACTTCCAGACACAAATGAAACCACGCTGACCATTTTACTTGCCCTAGCAGAGCTGGTTAGGTAGTTTTCATGTTATCCAGAGCGTTGGTGACTGTAACTGTACTGCTGGCAACAATTGAATTACACTTTCTTTGCTGACGTTTACTGACACCGGCCATATCCAACGGGCATTGAGCGCTCGTAAATTCATTATTCTGCGCTCTGGTACACTCAGACGAGAGTGCTCTGAAATTGGAGTAGATAGCCAGAGTGAATTTACGAAAGCACCCGAATGTCCATTGAGAACGCACAACGATTACACCATTTAGCTAAGCTAAGAATGATGGGAATAATCAAGTCAATAAACGTTGGATATTAGTTAGACAGTGTGACAAACCTCTTCAAGGGTAGGAGAGTTTGTCACAAATTACCACAGAATGAGAGTTCTTTCAAACAGTACCTGTATGTTGGTTTCTCCGTCCTGGTCCGCCCAGGCCGCAGGCATGGTCAAGGATAGCAGGGTTCGGTACACAAATCGGGTTCTCGGTAGGTCCAGTTCCAAACGCCAACAGGTAAGTACAAACAGTCCAGGTCATACACAGAAAATCCAGCCGATATCGATCTTCTCACTTTCTCTTTCTCTATGGTTCACAGAACCCCCAGCCCCCTCCTCTCTCTCTTCCTGGTTTGTCTTGACCCCTTATCTGTGCGTCGGCCCCACCTTCAGAGCGTTCCCCTTGCTTCTGGGGATTGTCGTTTTTGTCGGTTGGCCATTTCGTGATCTGTAGTTCTTGTCGGGGTGGCCATTTTAGTGAGAGGGCAGAGCCTGTTCATTAGTTCTGCCCTCACATATCTGACATTTATCACTCGGCCCCCTTCATTGCCACACATCTCCCCCCTAGCTTCGACCCCCGAGGTTGGGCTACCGCAACAAAATAGGCGTGCATGCAGGATAACCCATCCCCATTTCCTTCCCTGCTCTGTGTTTTAAGTCAAAGTGAAACAGTTGGAGACTCAAAAACCCCCGCATCACCCGCACGTTCTTCTCTTTAGCCCTATGCATCCAGGTGAGTGGGGCATGGTCACTGATGAGGGTGAAGTGGCACCCTAGCAGGTAGTATTTCAGGCTTTTTAGAGCCCACTTTACTGCCAGTGCCTCTTTCTCAACGACTGAGTAGTTGGCCTCCTATGGTTCCAGCTTCCTGCTTAAAAACAGAATGGGAGAGCACGGCTCCCAAGCCAACCTCTGAGGCATCTGTATGAACAACGAATTTGCGCTTAAAGTCTGGTACCACCAGCACTGGATTACAGCAGAGAGCCTCCTGTAATGTCTGGTACCACCAGCACTGGATTACAGCAGAGAGCCTCCTGTAATGTCTGGTACCACCAGCACTGGATTACAGCAGAGAGCCTCCTGTAATGTCTGGTACCACCAGCACTGGATTACAGCAGAGAGCCTCCTGTAATGTCTGGTACCACCAGCACTGGATTACAGCAGAGAGCTTCCTGTAATGTCTGGTACCACCAGCACTGGGTTACAGCAGAGAGCCTCCTGTAATGTCTGGTACCACCAGCACTGGATTACAGCAGAGAGCCTCCTGTAATGTCTGGTACCACCAGCACTGGATTACAGCAGAGAGCCTCTTGTAATGTCTGGTACCACCAGCACTGGATTACAGCAGAGAGCTTCCTGTAATGTCTGGTACCACCAGCACTGGATTACAGCAGAGAGCCTCCTGTAATGTCTGGTACCACCAGCACTGGGTTACAGCAGAGAGCCTCCTGTAATGTTCTAAATGTTTTGGTTGCCTTTTCATCCCATTTGACCATGTTTGGCCCTCTGGCTTTAGTCAAATCGGTGAGTGAGGCAGCCACTGTGGCATAACTTGGGATGAACTTCCAGTAGTAACCGGTCAACCCTAGGAAGGCTTGAACCTGCTTCTTATTTACTGGTTTCGGCCATCCTCTAATTGCCTCGACCTTCTTAAATTGGGGTTTGATTAACCCTCTTCCCAAGGTGTATCCCAGATAGTCTGTTTCCTCTAACCCCACGTAACACTTGGCAGGGTTTGCCGTGAGCCCGGTCTTCCTAAGGGCATCTAGCACTGCCTGTACCTGGGGTAAGTGGGATTCCCAATCTGGGCTGTAGATCCCCACGTCATCTAACTAGGTTGCGGTGTAAACTCAGTGCGGTTTTAGGACCTGGTCCATTAGCCGTTGAAAGGTGGCTGGGGCCCCGTATAAGGCGAATGGCATGACGGTGTATTGAAACTGTCAGGGGTTGCAAAGGCTATCTTTTCTTTGGCCCTGGGGGTCCGAGGAATTTGCCAGTAACCTTTGGCTAGGTCCAGGGTCGTAATGTACCGAGCTTTACCAATTTTCTCAACAGTTCATTTACTCGGGATAGGGATCAAACTTGAAGATTTAATTTACCTTCTGAAAATCATTACAAAACCGCAAAGACGCATTGGGTTTGGAGACCATCAAAGCTGGGCTAGACCACTCACTCTGTGACTCTTCGACCACTCCATCTGCCAACATTTTCTCTGTCTCTGATTTAATCGTGGCTCATCAAGCCTCAGGTATCACATATGGACTCATGCTCACTTTTCTCCCTGGTACGGAAACAATATCATGAGCCGTAACCTCAGTTAGGCCTGGCATCCCTGAAAACACATCTCTATTTTTCTGGATCAGGGTCTTTACTTCCTGTACTTGTGCTGACGACAGAGTAGGTGAAACATGCACTTCGGCTGCCTCCTGAGTGGGTGTGGGGTACGTGACAATTAGTGTTTCTCCCTCTCTCCATGCTTTTAACAGGTTAATGTGATAGATCTGTTCCGGGAGCCGACAACCTAGCTGTCAGATCCGATAATTAACTTATCCTATTCTCTCCAGCACTTCACACGGTCCTTTCCATGCGGCTAGTAGTTTACACTCTACCATGGGGACCAGCACTAACACCTTATCTCCTGGTTGAAATTCCCTCAGGGTAGCCTGTCGGTTATAAGTGTGCCGCTGGTGCTCTTGTGCTTGTCTCATGTTTTCTCTGACGATGGGCGTGACTGTGGCTATCCTGTCTTGCATTGCCATGACATGCTATAACACTAGTGTAAGGGGTGGACTGGTGCTCCTAGGTTTCCTGGGTGATGTCCAAGATTCCCCGGGGGTGCCTCCCATATACCAGCTCAAATGGTGTCCTCTGCGTGTATACTTCATATTTTGGTGAATTTAGTACGACATCCGGGAACTTTTGGCATACTAATCATATCAATAATATGACCAATAAGCATACTATATACTCAATTCACGTCACAAATAGTACGGTTAGTGTGGTTAGTATGGGTATTCGAACAGAGCTCATGTCCATATTATGGCAAAATAGCTCAAATAAGCAAAGATGAACGACAGTGCATCATTACTTCAAGACATGAAGGTCAGTCAATGCGGAAGATTTCAAGAACTTTCAAAGTTTCTTCAAGTGCAGTTGCAAAAACCAACAAGCGCTATGACGAAACTGGCTCTCATGAGGACAGCCACAGGAAAGGAAGACCCAGAGTTACCTCTGCTGCAGAGGATAAGTTCATTAGAGTTAACTGCACCTCAGAAATTGCAGCCCAAATAAATGCTTCACAGAGTTCAAGTGACAGACACATCTCAACATCAACTGTTCAGAGACTACGTGAATCAGGCCTTCATGGTCGGATTGCTACAAAGAAACCACTACTAAAGGACACCAATAATAATAAGAGACTTGCTTGGGCCAAGAAACACAAGCAATGAACATTAGACCAGTGGAAATCTGTTCTTTGCTCTGAGTCCAAATTTGAGATTTTTGGTTCCAAATTGCTGTGTCTTTGTGAGATGCAGAGTAGGTGAATGGATGATCTCCGCATGTGTGGTTCCCACCGTGAAGCATGGAGGAGGAGGTGTGATGGTGTGGGGGTGCTTTGCTGGTGACACTGAGGGTGATTTATTTAGAATTCAAGGCACACTTAACCAGCCTGGCTACAACAACTTTCTGCACCGATATGCCATCCCATCTGGTTTGCGCTTAGTGGGACTATCATTTGTTTTTCAACAGGACAATGACCCAGCACACCTCCAGGCTGTGTAAAGGCTATTTGACCAAGAAGGAGAGTGATGTAGTGCTGCATCAGATGACCTGGCCTCCCCAATCACCCAACCTCAACCCAATTGAGATGGTTTGGGATGAGTTGGACCACAGAGTGAAGGAAAAGCAGCCAACCAATCAAATGTATTTATAAAGCCCTTTTTACATCAGCTGATGTCACAAAGTGCTGTACAGAAACCCAGCCTAAAATCCCAAACAGAAAGCAATGCAGGTGTAGAAGCATGGTGGCTAGGAAAAACTCCCTAGAAAGGCCGGAACCTAGAAAGAAACCTAGAGAGGAACCAGGCTATGAGGGGTGGCCAGTCCTCTTCTGGCTGTGCCAGGTTGAGATTATAACAGAATGTTCAAATGTTCATAGATGACCAGCAGGGTCAAATAATAATAATCACAGTGGGTGTAGAGGGTGCAACAGGTCAGCATCTCAGGAGTAAATGTCAGTTGGCTTTTTCATAGCTGATCATTGAGAGTATCTCTACCGCACCTGCTGTCTCTAGAGAGTTGAAAACAGCAGGTCTGGGACAAGGAAGCACATCCGGTGAACAGGTCAGGGTTCCATAGCTGCAGGCAGAACAGTTGAAACTGGAGCAGCAGCATGACCAGGTGGACTGGGGAGTCATCAGGCCAGGTAGTCCTGAGGCATGGTCCTAGGTCTCAGGTCCTCTGAGAGAGAGAGAGAGAGAGAGAGAGAGAGAGAGAGAGAGAGAGAGAGAGAGAGAGAGAGAGAGAATTAGAGAGAGCATACTTAAATTCACACAGGACACCGGATAAGACAGGAGAAATACTCCAGATATAACAGACTGACCCTAGCCCCCCAACACATAAACTATTGCAGCATAAATACTGGAGGCTGAGACAGGAGGGATCAGGAGACACTGTGGCCCCAACAAGTGCTCAGCATATGTGGGAACTCCTTCAAGACTGTTGGAAAACTATTACAGGTGAAGCTGGTTGAGAGAATGCCAGGAGTGTGCAAAGCTGTCATCAAGGCAAAGGGTGGCTACTTTGAAGAATCACAAATATGAAATATATTTGATTTGTTTAACAGTTTTTTGGTTACTACATGATTCCATATGTACTTTTTCATAGTTTTGATGTCTTCACTATTATTCTACAATGTAGAAAATAGTCATAATAAAGAAAAACCCTGGAATGAGTAGGTGTATCCAAACTTTTGACTGGTATTGTATATAAAACATACCATTATTTTTTGTTACCTAATGATTCTGGTGATTAAAATCTCAAAATCTGCTAAAACTGCATCAAACCCTCAGATAAGGCGCAGTATTCATTCATCTTTCCATCTTTTCAAAACCCTTAAAATCTTTGACGAGCCCAGCAGTTCTTGACTCGTCACTTGTTAACAGACAGAGCCAGCATAGGTGTCGCCGCTTTCCCTAGTTTGAAGTAGCGGATTTCATATTTTGCGTATGCATATTGCCTAAACATGTTGTGTGGGTAATGCCTGGGGTAAGCTTTGCACATTTGGGCGTGTCTACTTAATTTGTCGTTCGCATCCCTTGAACTGAACAAAGCTAACTAGCTTGCAAAACCAACCTATCAAATCAAACAATTTTCCAAGTTGGAATAATGTAACATGCCGCATTGAGGGTTCGAACGGGGGACGTGAACTATAATGAAAGTTAAGACCATAGGCAGTATGCAGAGGAACTCTACAAGACGTGACATGACAGGCAACAACCATCTCCCTCATTGCTAACTGTCGGACAGGCGAACAGTGAGTCCTGGACTGTCCACTTGTCTGAAACGTCATTACCAATGAAAACATTTTCACCCTGACTTTTACACATCTTGGACATCTACTTGTACTTCGTGGACGTAGTGGGAATGGGGCTTCTCACACCACTCAATACGGGCCAGAGCCTTGGCTTCTACAAGATGGATGTGACTAATCACACTACAACTATTCTACGTGCGTGGCTGCATGGGGACGCACTCGCGCGCGAGGATTCTGCTCTCCATCCTGCTTGAAGCCCTGTCAGGGATCATAAACTAGATTTAGCCACGGGCCAATTTATTCTTGAGCGAATGGTTGGGGTGCGGAACATAATAAAACCAAAAAATTGACAGAAAATTCAACGTAAGAAGCCTAAACATATATAATATTTGACTAAAACATAATAATTTCAAATCTTGATTATATTTGGGAACATTGCCCTGTATAAGGTGCCGTCTTTCAGATGGGACGTTAAACGGGTGTCTTGACTCTCTGTTGTCACTAAAAATCCCATGGGGCTTATTTTAAGAGTAGGGGTGTTAACCCGGTGTCAGGGCCAAATTCCCAACCTGGCCCCATTCCATCATGGCCAACTAATCATCCCCCTCATTCCTAATTGGCATATATCACTCCTCACCTCTCCACAATAGCTAATGTGTGGTGAGAGTTCTGGTACAAAAAAAATGGTCATTGTCCATCACTAAGATGTGTGCTACACATTGATGGTGGATGAGGTGAGTTCCCCCTACTATGTAAGGTGCTTTGAGTACCTCAGTTGGTACAATAGTGCTAGATATAAATCCAATAAATTATGAATTATAATTATTTGTTTACGATCACATACGTCTCTCTATTATGCGTAGGAATACTTGGGAACAGATTAACAAAATTAAAATCACTTTGAGCTGATTTCCTGGTGTTTTTACAGTCTTTTATGTCCAACAATGAAATATTTGTTTTTTTAGCTCAGAAAAAGAGAGGGTTTGTTTCTCTATGTGGTTAGGTCAGGGTGTGGGGTGGGCATTCTATGTGTTGTATTTCTTTGTGTTGGGCCGAGTATGGTTCCTAACCAGAGGCAGCTGTCTATCGTTGTCTCTGATTAGGAACCATATTTAGGCAGCCTGTTTTTTCTTTCGGTTTTGTGGGTAGTTGTTTTCTGTTTAGTTGTAAGTGCCTGGCGGAACTGTCTGCTGTCATTTTTTGTTTAATTTCTAAAGTGTCCATTCTTTCATTAAACTACAAGATGAACATATTCCACGCTGCACCTTGGTCTACTCATTTTGACGCCTGTGACAGCCATATACATTTGAACTCAGTTTTTCACAATTCCTGACATTTAATCCTAGTAAAAATTCCCTGTCTTAGGTCAGTTAGGATCACCACTTTATTTTAAGAATGTGAAATGTCAGAATAATAGTGGAGATAATGATTTATTTCAGCTTTTTTCTTTCATCACATTCCCAGTGGGTCAGAAGTTTACATACACTCAATTCGTATATGGTAGCATTGCCTTTAAATTGTTTAACTTGGGTCAAACATTTCAGATAGCCTTCCACAAGCTTCCGACAATAACTTGGGTGAATTTTGGCCCATTCCTCCTGACAGAGCTGGTGTAACAGAGTCAGGTTTCTAGGCCTCCTTGCTCGCACAAGCTTTTTCAGTTCTGCCCACACATTTTCTATAGGATTGAGGTCAGGGCTTTGTGATGGCCCCACTCCAATACCTTGACTTTGTCCTTAAGCCATTTTGCCACAACTTTGGAAGTATGCTTGGGGTCATTGTCCATTTGGAAGACCCATTTGTGGCCAAGCTTTAACTTCCTGACTGATGTCTTGAGATGTTGCTTCAAAATATCTACATAATTTTCCTGCCTCATGATGCCATCTATTTTGTGAAGTGCACCAGTCCCTCCTGCAGCAAAGCACCCCCACAACATGATGCTGCCACCCCCGTGCTTCACGGTTGGGATGGTGTTCTTCGGCTTGCAAGCCTCCCCCTTTTTCCTCCAAACATAATTATGGTCATTATGGCCAAACCATTCTATTTTTGTTTCATCGGGACATTTCTCCAAAAAGTATGATCGTTGTCCCCATGTGCAGTTGCAAAATGTAGTCTGGGTTTTTTGTCCTTTTTGGAGCAGTGGCTTCTTCCTTGCTGAGCGGCCTTTCAGGTTATGTCGATATAGGACTCGTTTTACTGTGGATATAGATACTTTTGTACCCATTTTCTCCAGCATCATCACAAGGTCCTTTGCTGTTGTTCTGGGATTGATTTGCACTTTTCTCACCAAAGTGCGTTCATCTCTAGGAGACAGAACGTCAACTTAGTGTATGTAAACTTTTGACCCACTGGAATTGTGATACAGTGAATTATAAATGAAATAATCTGTCTGTAAACAATTGTTGGAAAAATGACTTGTGTCATGCACAAAGTAGATATCCTAACCGACTTGCCATAACTATAGTTTGTTAACAAGAAATTTGTGGAGTGGTTGAAAAACAAGTTTTAATGACTCCAACCTAAGTGTATGTACACTTCTGACTTCAACTGTATATATGTGGGTGATAATATTATTGGTGTGTGTGTGTGTTTGCTTGTGTGCAGTGCATTGTAAGAATTGTAAATCCCTTGTAAAAGGCTATGGAGTTTTAAATGTGCATATACTGGTATTTTAGTGCCACCTATCAGTTGTAGCTGTGGATGCTACATCCGTCTATGGCTGAGCTGAGTGGGGTGTCATTTTGTCAGATATGCTATCGCTTGTGTGTCTTGCTTACATTGATATTTACATTTGGTGAACATTTTTGTAAATGTCACTGTGGTTGTTGGAGCTATCTGTTGTATGGGGAACGTGGGCTTCATCAAGGTTTATTTGTGAATAAATCTGGCTTTAATAATAGCCAGTGACTACCCATCCATCGACCTCACCACAAGTCACTCCTGGCAGTCCATAAGCATCTATTTTACATTTCTCTGGGTATGTACAAATTATTCTAACATTTTATTCTGTGTTTTTCAAATGCCACCTCAGCAACAGCAATTACTTAAAAATACTAAACATGAATAACAACAAATGATTCAGAAGTTGAACCAAAAGAAAAAAACCTAACCCCACCCTTGCTTTTGTATTCTTACAGAGAATAATTAAAAAACATCACGATATCAATGCAGCACTGCGTTGTGGTAACATGCCACTAATTGCTTCTAATTATTCAGTACAGGATAGGCGAATATTTAATTGAGCGCACGCCCTTTAAACTTGGTGGTGGATGCCTGCCACTGTGATTGGTCGGCAGCCACGAATGACAGCACCTGCTTAGCTACTTAATCAAAACTGACAAGAGTTGAGGGAGATATAGGAAGCATCATACCCTCTCCGTACTCACTCGCGACATTAATGCGCGGTTCCATACACGTATATACGGCAAAGTTATCAAGTTGAACTTAATTCAAAAGTAATATTTTTCTAAATTTCTTTTTTGTTGTTGTTGGAGTGCGTAATAGTGCAAATGGAGATGCTACTTACGTTTTCTTTAGTGCTCTTTTTAATAGCGTTTCAGCAATTATTGGCGACAGATCCAATCGAATTTCACGAAATCTCTCAAGACAAACATTTGAACCAGCAGAAAAGACGACTCTCACTGCAAAACACAGGTAAGTGAATGCTGCTATGTATTGCATGTCTAAAAAAATTAATGCGGATTATAATTTAAACAGGTGAAGTTAAACTCAGAATTCATTTATTTTTTTTAACAAATTCTTTCACGTTGTCATAAAATGCCATTGTGATTTTTGGCTCATGTCTTTTGAGGTAATTTTAGTCTCATGTGGAATAGTTTATTTCAATGTGAATTAAACTGTCTTTTTACAAAATTGTGACCCCCCCGAAATTGCCTGTGGTCGAAATGTGGTTTTATCATAGTCTCTTCCTACGCAGGTACCCAGTGATCTCTAATTCTGTCACTTCACTGTAATTCCATACGCCTAGTGGCCAGCTCTTATCCAAACACCTTCCTGTTCAAATGCCAACACAAGCTCTGACAGCAAACTGTTTTTACCCCCGGCGCAGGCACACACCAGCGGGAATATGATAACAACACTTTAGAAATTGTAGCGTTGTTATGATACATTTGCATGTCTTCGATTATTTTATTTGCGCCCTATATGACCTATAAGCAGTTTTGCTAAGAAACATAAATGTCAAGGTTGTGTAGACTACAAAGAAATTATTATTGCTTTTATATATTTTTAACTTTTTTTGCTATTGGATTTTTTTTTTTAAACGGGCAAATTGCCATTTCATTTGTGCGCTATTATGCATTAAATGGAAGCCCATGTTTTATTTCTCGATCAAAGCTGTTATGACACTATTAGCAATGCATTAATGTACTTCTGCGTATCCCCTGTGTTTATGTAATCACCGATGCAAAGCCACATGGCGTCAGGCACTCGAACGGTCCCAGCATTCCATCTTCCTAGTCATCAACACTGGTCTAACCCTATTGCAACTGTGAAATCCATTTGCTTAATTAGCTACTAAATCATGGACATTAACTTTTTTAATCTCTACTGTATTTGGAACTTGATCATTATTTATTGAAAGTTTCAGTAAAATGTAGGGAACTTTTTTTCTCATCCCCCTAGCAACCACCAAATTGGCACCAGGTCAACTTCTGCATTATTATTATTATTAAAAATCTACTGTTCCACTGTAGTTTTCCCTTCTAAAGAGACAACTAACATGTTCCCTCCATCAGCGGAGATCCAGCACTGTCTGGTGAATGCTGGGGATGTGGGCTGTGGCATGTTCGAATGCTTCAACAACAACTCGTGTGAAATCCAAGGCCTACATGACATCTGTATGACATTTCTGCACAATGCCGGCAAGTTTGACTCCCAGGTATATCCCAATTCTTCCAAACCTCCCAACTAACCTTTTGGATTGAGTGTGCTTCTATTGTAGAGGGTCAAAGAAAGTGACTATCCCCATGCCCTACTACAGCCTACGTACAGTACATGCTTTATGGAGCTGTATAAACATGTGTTGTGCTATAACTGATAAGCATAACACAATTTGAAAGTTGCCACTTCAGATGTGTAGCTGTGACGATTATTGAATTTTGGGTTACGAATATTTGTCATGCAAATTGCCAGTTATTGTCATAATTGCTGAGTGTTTTGAACTCATAATGCATCTTTGTAAATGAGCTACAACATACCTAGCATTGGGCCAGTAACCAATAGGTCGCTGGTTTGAATTCCCGAGCCAGCAAGGTGGAAAAATCTGCTGTTCTGCCCTTGTGCAAGACCGTTAACCTCTAACAACAAATGCTCCCTGGGCGAGGATGTGTTCTCCCCCCCCCCCCACACACACACACCTCTCTGGGTTAAATGTGAAAGACATTTTGGTTGAATGCATTGTGCAACTGACTAGGTATTCCCAATACAGCTTTGGGGACACCCGTCTCAAACGAGATTTGACCACTTGGAACTTTCGGAAATTAAGCTTCTCGACTGTGCCGTTCTGCTCAAAACTATTACCGACTTTAGCATCTTCATGTAAAAATTAAACTGCTATTGGGTGAACTATATCTACTTGAAAATAAAGTTTAATCCCCCCCACTAAAATAAATGTAAGGGGATATGACGATTACAACTTTAGTTCAAGGTTATTGTCCATAATTGTCAGCTATACTATTGTGCCAGCCTTAAGGTGATGTCAACTGTTATGTTGCATTCTGAAGGGGAAGTCCTTCATCAAGGATGCCCTGAAGTGCATGGCCCACGGCCTGAGGCACCGGTTCAGCTGTGTGAGCAGGAAGTGCCTGGCGGTGAACGAGATGGTGTTCCAGCTGCAGAGAGAGTGCTACGTCAAACACAACCTTTGTTCTGCTGTCAGGGAGAACGTTAACGTCATGGTGGAGATGATCCACTTCCAGGACCTCTTCCCTAAAGGGTGAGCATGAGGCATTTCATACTAAACCCCTTCAGTGTAGTACGTTTTAATGGTCCAGAGTCCACATGCTCCGAATTCAATTACTGTAGTAATCTGCATTCAGAAATATAATTGTTCCTCTTCCTATGTCAGGCCTCATGTGGAGCTGGTGAACATCCTGCTGGGCTGTGGCGAGGAGGTGAGGACGGCCATAGCACGGAGAATGAGGATGCAGTGTGAGCAGAACTGGGGGGCCCTGTGTGGCAGCCTGAGCCTGTGCTCCCTGGGCCACTCAGATGACCCCCAACACATCACTGTCCCTCCCGCCACTCTGCAGGGCAGGACCACACTGCCCCCTGCTGGCCAGCTCTCCCTCCCCAACACCGAACAGGACCAACCAAGAACAGACAAGGGGAGCCTTCACCCCTCTGAGAGACTCAGTCAGAATCCCCTGGATGACGCCACAGACCCTGGGCTCGCTGTGCCCAGTCAAGCACCCGGTACTGCCGTCCAGGGGTGAAAAAGCACAAGGTCCCTAGCCTGAACACACAACAGATTAGCCCCTAACCTCTGACCCATGTTTCCCCTGAAACAACCCCACTACAGATGACCTCTGACCCCCTTCCCCTCAAACAACCCCACTACAGACTCCCTCTGACCCCCCCCTTCCCCTCAAACAACCCCACTACAGATGACCTCTGACCCCCTTTCCCCTCAAACCCCCTTTCCCCTCAAACAACCCCACTACAGACGACCTCTGACCCCCCCCTTTCCCCTCAAACAACCCCACTACAGACGACCTCTGTTGTAAACAAGGAAGAGTAATGACCCTGTACCATGCTTCTCCATTCCTACTCTCCTAAATGGTACAGGTGAAAGGGTATGTTTGGTAAAACGTAGATTTAAGGCCTTGTTTTTCAGTAGTTCCTTTAATTGTTTAAATTACAAGTGATATTCAAAACATATTTTAAAGTAACATTTATTTCATTTGATTCCTTTTTAAAAGTAAATCATGGGCATATCAAACTTCCAGTATAAACAATTGATACATATCCAGATATTAGTTCAGTAAAGATTTAAGAGCTTGTCACAGCAAGGACTCTATTGGAGCTGGTTGGAAGTCGTCTTGCATTTATTCCCAAAGTTGTGTTTGCAATATTCTAGGTTTAGCTAGACACTGACTTGGTATTACACGCTCCAAGTTATGACTTTATAGTTTGATAAAATAGGTTTTAAAGAGACAATACACTTAATTAAACCCACATCTTGGATGGCTGAACTGTTCCAGGTCCTATTTTATAGGTATCCAGAAGATGAGTTAAATTATAAGTAAACGGTCTGTTGTGTTTTACATTCTGTCAACTAGTTTCAATACTGCAGTTGTTTTAACTAAATACTAGAGCTACTGTAAATTAACTTGTGTAGCGCATAGGTGCTTACGCAAGCTGTTAATGTTTCTGCTGAAACTATTTTATTTGCAGTACAAAAGTGAATCGTATAACTCAATGTCACTTCAACTCTGCAAAGAGAAGTCCATTACTGGACCATATGATGCATTGTGTGTGATTACTCATCACAAGTAACAACTTGGCTGACAAGTGGCCCTTCTACCACAATCAGGAAAGCTCATTAAAAAAATCTCACAACCATTAACTTTGAAACATGGTAATGCACGTTCACTCAAAGGCAAACATCAGGAAACCTCAGGTGTTATAATAAAACAATGAGACCCATCAAAATGTATTAGTTAAATGGAATGTGAGTCTTAAGACTGTTCTCACTGAGGCCTTCGCTAATATGTATCTGGGTCTACTGCAATGTATTTCAACTTGTTTCTTTTTTTTTTTTACACAGGATGACCACAGAATGTCTTGTCAAACATTTTCAAATCTGACAGTTTGAATGTTTTTCCTAGCTTTTGATCCAAATAGCTAGCTTGTTCTATAGTAACCTCATCAATAGTACGCCAAGGAACCTACCTCGCCTCTCACCAGTCATGCCAGCTCTAGAGATGTTTAATACTGGACACATTCAGAGAACATTGAACTGGTATGAATACAGGACACTCTGCTATCTCACACATTCATTATTTTTACACTCATTTTGTACAGTTGGCTTGTATGATGTAGATTTTCTTTTGGTATGTGTAAGATGAGCATCAACTGCCCTCTACACAACTTCTGTCAGTACGATCAGCTACATGTAATCAAGTGGATGACTGCATTCACATAGACTCTGTACTTGAAAACAGCAACTTATTTCTTACGAAGTTTGTTTGTACTCTGATTCAATGTCTGTTTAAGTATTTAACTTTTATTTATTTTGACTACTTTTCTTAAGCTATGCATTACCTTTTTTGTTATTTGTGGTTTAGGGTTAGGCCTTGATACAAGCAAACTACTTTTTTTTTATACATTTCATTTATTTTGGACATTAAACATTTCTGATACTTTGCCAATTGAAATCTAGGACAATGCATTGTAATCATTTTATAATCATATTGTTGAATAAAAAAACTAACAAATTCTACTAGTTGGCTTGAGTGCAAATTGTTAAATATAACTCTGTTCTGCTCACGTCAACGTGTCAATCAACAAACGTAAGAGTTGTATCGCGTCAATATTGTGAAATTTGCCAAATCAAATATACATAAACATCTGTCCATAATACTGTTGCTTACTGCCATCTACTGGTAATAAACGACACATTGGAGGAATCCAAAATGGACACTTTTCAGACAGATCAAGATTTACTGAGGGACTGGTCACCCTCAAGTTGTCTACTTTTTTTTTTAAGTGCACCCCCCTCCCCAAAATATTCATGACCCCCCCCCCCCTATTAAATGTCTTGAACACCCTCAGACTTAACTCATGTTTACGACCACAACCGTAGCGACCCGGTTTATGAATATCGACTTCTGTGCCACAGTCGCTGCCGCTGCGGGCCTGAGGGTTTGCCGATCACAGATGAGAACTCTCCCTGGAGCCTGTTTCATTACACTACGATCAGAGCCGGCTGCAGACAATGATCAGCTAGGGGGTTAATCAGATTTATAGTTATAAAATATATGCAACATTTTCCAAGTTTCTCTGCACCACCCAATAATAAACAAAGCATACCGACTTCGGACACTTCAATATCATGGTTTGCGTTTTCAACACCATAATAGACCATGTTAATCTTAAACAGAAAATACGTCCCTCTACACCTTGTAAATTTACCCAGTATCGAAGGCTTGGTTGACATTTTCCGAATGTCAAACTTTTTGGTGTTTTGTAACATGTCGCTTTCGTTCAATTGACCGATGCACAGTTTGGATTGATTTTATTTGTCAGTTAAAAATAGGGATTATTTTAGAAGTGACTTGGATTGCAAAAAATTGGGAATTTCTATTGTAGTCCCTTTATTTTATTTTACATATACAATAATACTGAACAAAAACAAATGTAATGCAACAATTTCAAAGATTTTGACTGAGTTAAGTAAATCAGTCAATTGAAAGAAATTAGGCCCTATTCTATGGATTAAACATGATTTGGGCAGGGTTGCAGCCATCGGCCTTGGAGGGCCCAGGCCCACCCACTGGGGAGACTGGCCCAGCCAATCAGAATGACTTTTAACCCACAAAAGGGATTTATTACAGACAAATATCCCACTGTTGAAGAAGCTGGGTGTGGAGGTCCTGGGCTGGCTTGCTTACATGTGGTCTGCGGTTGAGGCAACAGCTCTGGTGGACATTCCTACAGTTAGCATGCCAATTGCAAGCTCTCTCAACTTGAGACATCTGTGACATTGTTGCGTGACAAAACGACACATTTTAAAGTGACCTTTTATTGTCCCCAGCACAAGGTGCACCTATGTAATGATCATGCTGTTAAATCAATTTCTTTATCCCACACCTGTTAGAAGGATGGATTATCTTGGCAAAAGAGAACTGCTCACTAACATGGATGTAAACAAATTTGAGCACAACATTTGAGAGAAATAAGCTTTTTGTGCGTATGGAACATTTCTGGAATCTTTTATTTCAGCTCATGAAACATGGGACCAACACTACATGTTGCTTTGTGTTCAGCAGAGATAGACACATTACATATGTTTTTGTCTCTATCAACCTCCAGATACGTATAAGGGGAGAGTTTAAGTACAATTCTTACAAGCTTGTTTGGGTGGAAGCTTATTCTTTAGATGTTTGGGGCTGCTGATGAATCATGATGTGAAGGCATATTCAATGTGACACTGGACTAGCGAGTTGCCACAGTCTTTAGGGTGTCTATAGCTAGGTTTCCTTCCAATTGGCGGCAGATTTGTGAATATTCAAAAATCTTCATAAAAACAATATGCCATTTCAGTTTCCATTAGGAAAAATTGGCACCGGACAACATGACAGGGAAAATTTTCATTTACTGGACAAATGACAAATGTAATGGACATCCATATGCATTCAGATCCAACACAGCTAGCACATCAATAAATGAGGGATGTTTGCCAAATGAGACACATTTACATGTCCTTAGAAACAGCCTATAACAAATGACAAAAACCCTATTCCTTCTGTTTCGATGTGTAGCATATGCAAACATTTATAGCCTATTATTTGGGGGGATTCCTAAAACAATAATTGTCCACCTCAGAGTTCAGGTCTCAGAGATTTGAGCACTACATGTATCAGGGCACTGCATGCAAAGACCTACAGGCTTAGTTGTCTACTGTAGGATATTCATATTTTAATAAATATATATAGCCTATATATAAACAAAGAGAAGCTTAGGCCTAACCCCAGAGAGATGGAGATATGTCGGTGGCATGCTAAGACACCGACATGCATTTCTTAATGTCAGATGGCTACTGCATATGCGATACATACAGAAGGAGGGTCATTTGTTAATTTATCGTTATATTTTGTATAAAGATAAGCATTATATTATAGGAGTAACTTTGGTAGGTCTGAAACTTCCTCAAGTTCAACTGTTATTTGGAGCACCAGTGCGCACTGCCTTCATCTCGTAGGCCTGCAGTAGCTAAAGCTTAATAATAGCCACACCAAACCTTTACGTTTCTAAACTTTATTAGGGTAAATGTATATCTGTTCCTAAGTCATGTGAAAGTGGAGACAGATCTTTTAGCTAGCTAGCAATAATTAGAGATTTAAGAAACATTTGTTTATTCAAAATGTAAAACGGTTGATTCTTTTATACAATAAGTAGTCTATCTCACAACAATTTGCTAATTTCATGTGTTTTGGGAACACTATTCCAACAGCAATACAGATCTACAGTAACCATTTCCTTCTTACTGTATATGGACTAAGGCCAGGGTGTACATTCCAGGTCTACTGTACAGTAACAATAAGTAGGGTAATGGGATAAAAACATAAAATAAAAAAGTGTCCCTGCCAGCTATGAGCCCTAAAACAAGGTCATTCCTCTGTGGTATAGATAGATAATGCATGTCAGTCTGACCACAGCTCTGTAGACAGTCTGACCACAGCTCTGTAGACAGTCTGACCACAGCTCTGCAGACAGTCTGACCACAGCTCTGCAGACAGTCTGACCACAGCTCTGCAGACAGTCTGACCACAGCTCTGCAGACAGTCTGACCACAGCTCTGCAGACAGTCTGACCACAGCTCTGTAGACAGTCTGACCACAGCTCTGTAGACAGTCAGACAAAGTTCTGGGCCAGTAACCGAAAGGTTGCTAGATCGAATCCCTGAGCTGACAAGGTAAAAATCTGTTGTTCTGCCCCTGAACAAGGCAGTTAACCCACTGTTCCTAGGCCATCATTGTAAATAAGAATTTGTTCTTAACTTAATTGCCTAGTTAAATAAAGGTTAAATAAAATAAAAAATAAAACAGTCTGACACAGTTTTGTAGACAGTCTGGGGAAGGTGCATAATGGAAATGCACAAGACAGTATGGCAAGAAAAACCCATTGAAAGGTTAGAAAGGCATGCCTGCAGTTATATTACAGACGTAGTTTTGGACAGAAATATCAAGGGACAAAAAAAAATTAAGAACAGAAAACTGCTCAGAATTTTCTCTAAATGAATGGGAACAGCCTTTTTTTCAAAATGTACAAGACAGTTGCTAAAAACAAAGCTACTGCTAGAAAGATTAGTAGTTTGTCAGTCAATTCTCGTCTGTTATATTTTGAGATCAGTTTCCTTCCCAAATGTATGGTTCCTGTCATGGCTTTGAACTCTTCATCCGTTTCCAGGACTGTTCTTGAAGACGTAGCTACATACAGGAGAAAATGTGTACATAATGACTCATTTATCCTAGATTAATAAGAGTGTTGCTGGCATGAATTACAATACGTGCTGGAAATGCAAAGTGTTCTAGACTAGTGGACAAAGCCTAGCACCAACAGGGATACTGCCAAAGGGACTAGGATATGTGAATATTTGTGTGCTCACTTTCCTGCAATTTTTGTATTGTACTATAGTGTATTGACTTTGTGTATTTTGTATGTGAACATTACAACATGAATTTTCAGATAAATGGACAATAAACTTATCATATCTTATATTTGTTTGGTTGTAGGTTCGATTCCCGGGACCACCCATACGTAAAAATGTATGCAAGTATGACTTAAGTCGCTTTGGATAAAAGCATCTGCAAAATGGCATGTATTATTATAGGTCTGCAAGCCCTAACCATTGGCACCCATTTTGTGACTGTTCTCCCTTCCCGAATGAGTAGTCTCTTACCCAGAGTGCCGATGGTCTCCTCGCTCTGCGACACCGACTGAGCCATCATACGACTGATGCTCATCAGGCTCTCTGTGATGTCACCGGATGTCTGGACCAAACTCTCCTTAGTTGCTTTTCTGAGAGGACACACTGCAATTAATTCCAATGCAATTCCAACTATCTCTCCCTGTCACAGGGGTATTTTTCCACTTGCACGTTAATATGTTTCTTGAAAAAGTGCAGAAGAAAGCTGTGAAGAATGAGGATTGCAGGAATAAGAAACTGGACATATAAATAGAGGGTTAATAAAGCAGCAATGCCTGAAGAGAAGAACACCACGCACCGTTGTCGCACAGTGGAGTCTCCACCATACAACAGCTCATCTTTCTCAAGGTTGTCAATGGACAGTTTACATGCCAGGTTTGCCTTCCTCCAAGCTGTCTGGTTACTGTAGAGGGAATATTTGGAAAATATTTAGTTAAGGAATTCCAAGAGGAATTGTGAGATCAATGACATTTTAAATAGGAATCTGGATTCCAGTCTCATACCTCAGCATCTGTCTACGACTACTCTCTGTCTCACTCAAGATGGCTTGTTTTTCTGTTTCTCTGTCTTGTTCCTTGGCCATTTGCTCCATATTCTGTGAATTTAATGTATAGTTCAGAAGAGTTTTATCTAGCTGATCACAATGAATGCGATGTAAATTAAACTAATACATTGAATTACGTACCTGGATTCTCAGTCGCAGCTGATTGAATCTCTCTTTTACTTCGGAGTTGAAATCCATCAACACACTTTGTGGCCCCGGACATTCTCTAATGTCCTAAGCAAGATAAGGTACATATCTTCTTTTTTTTAACTGACCATTCAATATAATCCACATTTGTTTATTAGTTTATTGCATCGCTTTCTCTCCACAATTACAGTAACTAGCTAGGCTAGATTAGCTTGCCAAATGTACACTGACTTGTCCCCCAATCACAAATTGAAATTACACAAAATGAATAAAGAAAATATGTAAACAGTTATTAAGATATAGGTACCTGAATGAGAGCTTTAATTTCGAGATCATATTTGATTATTTCTTGTCCACAAATTCGGACGTGGACATCCTGGGAAGAGGCCATTTCTGTTGTTGTTGTACGGCAAACCACAAATCCAAAAAGCGCGTGCTACTTGAAGCGCGTTTTTAAATGAAAAGATTGGCTGTTCAATATAAATGAGTAATATCAATATAACTAATGAACACATCGTATTAAAAATATATATAGTATAAGCACCAGTGCATAGTCTATATATGAAAATGTACTTCTTTGAATAATCTTTTTTTTTTCTAGTGCATTTTGCTATTTGCCTCATGACTCCTGCATGCTTTGTTGACTACAAACTTTCTTTACCCAACCATGGGACAGACTATATTTGTTCCCACACTCGGGACTAATCCTGATAGATATCAGTCTGGTGTTTTCTGTAATGACCTTAGTGATCACTGTTTTATAGCCTGTGTTCGTAATGGCTTCTCAGTGAAATGTCCTGATTTGTCATAGACACTTGCTAAAAACTTTAATGAGCAAGCCTTCCTTCGTGAACTGGCCTCTGTAAAATGGTATAGAATCAGCTTGATCCCCTCTGATCCCCTTCTTTTTTTATATTTTCAGTGTTATTGTTAACAAACACACCCCATCAAGAAAATGAGAATTAAAAACAGGTTCAGCCCCTGGTTCGATTGTGATCTTGCAGAGTTACTCCACCTCAAGAAATGCATTTGGTGAAAGGCTCGGCACACGCATACTCTTGTTCAGGCAAATGAGAGATAAGTGCACTTAGGCTGTCCGGAAAGGCCAAAGTTAGTTACTTTAAGGACCTGTTCTCTCTCTGTGGGTCTAAGCCCAAGAAGTTCTGGAAAACGGTTAAATACCTGCAGAATAAACCCTCCTCCTCACAGCTGCCCATGTCCCTTAATGTTGATGTGGTTGTTACTGACAAGAAGCACATGGCTAAGCTCTTTAATCACCACTTCATTAAGTCAGGATTTCTATTTGACTCAGCCATGCCTCCTTACCCGTCCAACATTTCCTTATCTGCCACCCCTTCTATCCCCGATGCTTCTCCCTCTTTTCCCCCTGCCCCACTACAAAGTTTCTCCCTGCAGGCAGTCACGTAGTCCGGCGTGCTAAAGGAGCTCCTTAAACGTGACCCCAAAAAACCATATGGGTCAGATGGTTTAGACCCTTTCTTCTTTAAGGTTGCTGCCCCTATCATCGCCAAGCCTATCTCCGACCTTTTTAACCTGTCTCTCCTTTCAGCGGAGGTTCCCATTGCTTGGAAGGCAGCAACGGTTCGTCCTATATTTAAAGGGGGAGATCAAGCTGATCCTAACTGTTTTAGGCCTATTTCTATTTTGCCCTGTTTATCAAAAGTGTTGGAAAAACTTGTCAATAATCAACTGACTGGCTTTCTTGATGTCTATAGTATTCTCTCGGGTATGCAAACTGGTTTCCGCTCAGGTTATGGATGAGTCACTGCAACCTTAAAGGTCCTCAATGATGTCACCATTGCCCTTGATTCTAAGCAATGTGCTATTTTTATTGACTTGGCCAAAACCTTTGATACGGTAGACCATTCCATTCTTGTGGGCCGGCTAAGGAGTATTGGTGTCTCTGAGGGGTCTTTGGCCTGGTTTGCTAACTACCTCTCTCAAAGAGTGCAGTGTATAAAGTCAGAAAATCTGCTGTCTCAGCCACTGCCTGTCACCAAGGGAGTACCCCCAAGGCTCAATCCTAGGCCCCACGCTCTTCTCAGCTGGCCCCTTCCGGGATTTTGTGTTAAATGCTCTACAACAAAGCTTTCATAGTGGCCAATAAGCTTCCCTACTTTTAACCTTGTTCGGAACACCTCCAAAACAAAGGTCATGTGGTTTGGTAAGAAGAATGCCAATCTCCCCACAGGTGTGATTACTACCTCTGAGGGTTTAGCGCCTGAGGTGGTCACCTCATAAAAGTACTTGGGAGCAGTGGCAGATTAGGTATGGGCTACATGGGCAGCCGCGCAGGGCAGTATCTTTCCGGGGTTGGCATGGGGCACCATAACAAAAACATTTGCAATGGTAATATTTGCGCGATCAGTTTTCTGTCGCTCATTTGCACATCACGTCAATGATATCATGTCACCGTGTGGGACTGTGGGTCAATTAACCTTGTCAGAGTGGGCGCCCTGATTCTAGTTTGTGAGCTAAGCAGGCTACTGCCTGGGAAGGTCTCCCACTCAGAAGTACGAGATGGGGAGGGGGCGGGGGTAGGTTGACCTCGGGTCTCCCCACTGGAACCCGAGGTAGGTGGAGCGGGTGAATCTATCAAATAGTGCACCTCTAACTTTGTACAGTACTAATGCAATTAGTAAAATCCGTCACACTATGAAATACTACCAAATAAACCACAATTAATTCATAATACTGTGAATATATAGTTGCATTTTTTTCTGGTTTGTGCGAAAGAATAAGAATAATATAAAACCAGTCTGCACACCACCAAGGTGAATTTGTCACACTCTGACCTAGGAGAGCTGTGTTTTCTCTGTTTAGTTAGGTCAGGGTGTGATAGGTGGGTGGGCATTCTATGTTTTGTTTTCTATGTTTTGGCCGGGTATGGTTTCCAATCAGAGGCAGTTGTCTATCGTTGTCTCTGATTGGAAGCCATACTTAGGCAGCCTGTTTTTCCCTGTGTTTTTGTGGGATCTTGTTTTTGTGCAGCTGTGTGTGAGCAGCCCCAGAACGTCACGTTTGTTTCAGTTTTCACCTGTTTTCTTGTTAAGTTCGAGTTCACAAATAAAACATGTTGAACTACCGGCACGCTGCGCCTTTGCTAATTTATGACAGGGAATACGAAGATGGCACACGTGACAGAATTGGTTTAGTCTTGACTCTTGGTTGACAGTGTTGGGGGATGGGTAATGTATTGATGCTCGAGTGCCAAATCAACACAAATGGATAAGAAAAGGTCTAAGCCATCAGGTGTCCAGTTTAGGAAAAAGAGGATAGAAGAAGAGGAGAAACGCGCAAAAGATAAAGGTATGCAGCTATGTCATCTCTTTATGAGTATAATATTATGCATGTAATGAAATAGGCTAGTATGACACTTATGTTTGTTTGCCTGTGTTGCTTTCTATGCTATTACACATAGGGTGACAACATTCCGTTTTCTGTCCAACTAGCTTACCTAACATTGGATATACTTTCACACAGTTTCATCATGATAATGTCTGTAACCTGCAGGAAAACAATTACAACCTAACTAGCACATTATTGATTTGGTTAACTTTCACTGAGGTGACATCATAAAGGTTTTCTGTGATTGTATTGACTAGGTCCTGAGCTCAGTAAGGGGAATTTCCAATGCTGTAGGCTAACTTAAAAGACTTATGCTGATATTTTGTATCTTTTGTGATATATTGAGTATTTTGGGGTGTCTTATGCCTAGAATTAGCCAAGGAGTTTGTATGGTTCATTTGGTTCCTGTTCTGAAAGTTTGATAAATTGTGCATAATGACATGTATATTTAATTGTGCCACAAATGTATTTAGGGTGTCAACTTCATATACTGTATTTAACTGCAAACTCAGGGGCACTTCTGAAATATTTTGGAGCACCCTCTGACACTGGCCAGGAAGGAGCCATCCACCTCCTCAGCCACACAGGCCTCTTCACAAATGTTGTCTGAGCCTGAGGATGAGGATGAAGAACCATTTGCTTCCACTTCTATCCAGCAGGATTCTTCAGGTATGTTTGTGCGCACGCGCATGTGTTTGTGTGTGCATTCTTGCATAATATAAACAAAATAAATAATTTCCCTTTTGCAAAGTTTTAAGTTTCCATATTGTAGATAACAATGAGGATTTTATTATTACTGGGTATGTATGTGGGATGTTCCACCGCTATAAATACTGTGAATAACGTGTGTAAACTAATGCCCATGTGCTCTCCATTAGAAATACCTGTAGCAGCATCCCCACCACATCCTGCTGCTGAGGATGAACCACTGTCTACAGATCCTGTCTACAGACCCTGCTGACTGGCCTTCTGTTCTGACTGACAGAATTCAAACACAACTAGTTTGCAGAGGACCAAGTGAGGTACCACCTAACTTTGTTTTCCCAAGGAAGGAGAGTGATGGAAGTTGCCACCACCAGTATTTCAGGAAGACCTTGGTGAGTGGTAAAGAAAATCCCTAGAAGTTGGTTGGTGTATTCTTTTAAAGAAACAACAGCCTCTTCTGCTTCTAAGAAGAAAATGAACATTTAGCAAACTCAGGACTGACAGACTGAAAACATGCAAGTTCTTTGCTGACTTCACACGACAGCAGTCCAGAACACCAAAACTGCATGTAAACATGGAAAGAACTGGCAATGAGAATCAAAAAAGGGAAACAATTGATAAGCCCGAGATGGCACTTATGGAGGCTGAGAGGATAAGATGGAGAGAGGTGTTGACACGTCTGACTGCTATTGTCCAGTCTTTGTCTATTAGAAATCTGGCACTAAGGGGACACACAGAATCACTGTACTCTCCATCAAATGGAAATTTCCTCAAAGAGTTTGAACTGATGGCACAATTTGATCCAGTCATGAAAGAGCACCTTAACCGTGTCCAAAAAGGGACCTCGAGTCACACCACCAGCTACCTTGGCAACCAAATACAAAATGAACTCATTGATTTGTTGAGCAGCAAGGTCATTTCAATAATGGTGAGTGACATCAAGCTGGCACAATTCTTCTCTATCATTCTAGATTGCACCTCATGTCAACCACACTGAACAGTTGTCAGTTGTGATTAGAATTGTGTCACTGAAGGAGGAGCCCCGCGTAAAGTAACATTTTATGTTTTCTTTGGAGGCAGAGGAGTCCACGGGCCAACATTTGGCATCCCTGATTCTCAAAAGATTAGAGGAGCTAAAAATTCCTGTAGAGGACAGAGGACTGCAGAGGACAGCCTGATGATAATGACGCCAACATGAGAAGCAAAAACAAAGGTGTCCAAGCCAGACTCCTGGAAATGAATCCAAGAGCTCTATTTGTGCCATGTGGGGCTCAGACATTGAACCTGGATGTGGCTGATGCTGCTAAAAGTTATGTCGATAAACAGGTTACTTTGGCATCTTACACAACCTGGACACTTTGTTCTCAGCCACATGTGGACATCACTTGGGAGATGTGGACTGAGACAAGGTGGGAGAGGGAAGTTAAGAGTGTAGAGCCACTGAGGTATCATGCAGCAGCGGTGAGAGAGGCACTGATTGAGGTTAGGGATTAAACCAAAGACCCTGTGATAAAGATTGAGGCCCAGTCCTTGTCAGAGGAGGTGGGATCATACAGCTTCAGCATCTGTACAGTGGTGTGGTATAACATCTGGAGCCAGATACAACAGGTGAGCAAGCTGATGCAGTCTCCCAGTATGCATGTAGATGTTGCAGTCAGTCTTCTCAGAAAGACAGAGAGAGGTCTCATCGACTACAGGGCAACAGGCTTTATGACTGCACAAACGTCAGCTAAGGATATTTGCGAGGGTATGAATGTAGAGGCCGTTCTACAACAAAAAAGGCTGAGGTCCACAAAGTGGCACTTTTCATACAAATCATTTGATGAGCCTTTGAAGCTGGATGTGACATTTTTCAATGTTGTTGATGCTGCAACCTCAGCCCTTCAGGAAAGATTTTCCACATTGGAAAATGTGGGAGAGAAGTTTGGAGTGCTGTCAACCTTCCAAAGCCTCTCAAATAAGGAGCTGACAGAACACTGTGAGGCCCTTAGTGTGACACTGCACTATAAAGAACACTCAGACTTGGATGGCAGAGATCTTGCACAGGAACTGAAGAACTTGCCTGACTTGCCATCGAAGAACATGACCCTGCTTGAGCTGCTGATATTTATACATGAAAGGGAGCTCTCAGAAATGTATCCAAATTTGTGGACTGCTCTCAGAATTTGTCTTACTCTTCCAGTGACCGTAGCTGAACCAGAGAGTAGCTTTTCAAAGCTGAAGCTCATCAAATCCTACCTGAGGTCCAACATGTCACAGGAACGCCTTAGTGGCCTTGCTGTCATCAGTATTAACCATGCAATTACTGGGCAGATTTCTTATGATGATGATTATGACTTTGCGTCAAGGAAGGCAAGAAAGGTCAGGGTTTAGATGACAGCTGTGTCATTTAGTTTGTGTTTCTTGTTTGAAGTGCAATAGTGTAATAATCAGGTTCTCTTCTTTATAAGTGTGTTATTCTATTTGTGTATTTGTGTGATGTAGGATTTGTGCAATTTAGTTTAATTTGTGTGTTTTCTGTTAGCAATAGGGTAAGAGTGTAATAATTCAATTCTCTTTTTTATTTGTATTTATCTACTACAATTTGTTTCTATATGCCTTTCTTACTTCTTTTTGATATTTATGAGTCTTATTTTCGTTTTTTTATTTATATAGTTTTAAATGTTATGATTGTTTATTTGTGTTGTTCCAAATGTTTGAATAAAAATTACAGTTAGCCCAGGGAGCCATACAAGCTAGAACCCCCGCTGCTTGGGAGTATGGCTAGATGGTACTGTCCTTCTCTCAGCACATATCAAAGCTGCAGACTAAAGTTAAATCTAGACTTGGTTTCCTCTATTGTAATCGCTCCTCTTTCACCCCAGCTGCCAAACTAACCCTGATTCAGATGACCATCCTACCCATAATAGATTACAGATATGTCATTTATAGATCGGCAGGTAAAGGTGCTCTCGAGTGGCTAGATGTTCTTTACCATTCTGCCATCAGATTTGCCACCAATGCACCTTATAGGACACATCACTGAACTCCATACTCCTCTGTAAACTGGTCATCTCTGTATACCCGTCGCAAGACCCACTGGTTGATGCTTATTTATAAAACTCTCTTAGGCCTCACTCCCACCTGAGATATCTGAGATATCTACTGCAGCCCTCATCCTCCACATACAACACCTGTTCTGCCAGTCACATTCTGTTAAAGGTCCCCAAAGCACACACGTCCCTGGGTCACTGCTCTTTTCAGTTCGCTGCAACTTGTGACTGGAACGAGCTGCAACAAACACTCAAACTGGACAGTTTTATCTCAATCTCTTCATTCAAAGACTCAATCATGGACACTCTTACTGACAGTTGTGGCTGCTTTGTGTGATGTATTGTTGTCTCTACCTTCTTGCCCTTTGTGCTGTTGTCTGTGACCAATAATGTTTGTACCATGTTTTGTGCTGCTACCATGTTGTGTTGCTACCATGTTGTTGTTATGTTGTGTTGCTACCATGTTGTTGTCATGTTGTGTTGCTACCATGCTGTGTTGTCATGTGTTGCTGTCTTGCTATGTTGTTGTCTTAGGTCTCTCTTTATGTAGAGTTGTGTTGTCTCTCTTGTCGTGATGTGTGTTTTGTCCTATATTTTTATTTTTAATCCCAGCCCCCGTCCCCACAGGAGGCCTTTGCCTTTGGTAGGCCGTCATTGTAAATAAGAATTCGTTCTTAACTGACTTGCCTAGTTAAATAAAATAAAATCATCATGAATAGAAAAATAGATATAGAAATCCTATTGTTCTATAGGCCTATGTAATTCTAGGAAACAATGTAGAGTTGTAATAAGAATCAACTCCAAATCAAAGTTTATTTGTCACGTGCGCCTAATACAACAGATGTAGACCTTACAGTGAAATGCTTACTTACAGGCTCTAACCAACTGTGCAAAAAAGGTGTTAGGTGAACAATAGGTAAGTAAAGAAATAAAACAACAGTAAAAAGACAGGCTATATACAGTAGCGAGGCTATAAAAGTAGCGAGGCTACATACAGACACCGGTTAGTCAGGCTGATTGAGGTAGTATGTACATGTAGATATGGTTAAAGTGACTATGCATATATGATGAACAGAGAGTAGCAGTAGCGTAAAAGAGGGGTTGGCGGGTGGTAGGTGGCGGGACACAATGAAGATAGCCCGGTTAGCCAATGTGCGGGAGCACTGGTTGGTCAGCCCAATTGAGGTAGTATGTACATGAATGTATAGTTAAAGTGACTATGCATATATGATAAACAGAGAGTAGCAGCAGCGTAAAAGAGGGGTTGGGGGGGGGGGGGCACACAATGCAAATAGTCCGGGTAGCCATTTGATTACCTGTTCAGGAGTCTTATGGCTTGGGAGTAAAAACTGTTGAGAAGCCTTTTTGTCCTAGACTTGGCACTTTGGTACCGCTTGCCATGTGGTAGTAGAGAGAACAGTCCATGACTGGGGTGGCTGGGGTCTTTGACAATTTTTAGGGCCTTCCTCTGACACCGCCTGGTGTAGATGTCCTGGATGGCAGGCAGCTTAGCCCCAGTGATGTACTGGGCCGTACGCACTACCCTCAGTAGTGCCTTGCGGTCGTAGGCCGAGCAATTGCCGTACCAGGCAGTGATGCAACCAGTCAGGATGCTCTCGATGTTGCAGCTGTAGAACCTTTTGAGGATCTGAGGACCCATGCCAAATCTTTTTAGTTTCCTGAGGGGGAATAGGCTTTGTCGTGCCCTTTTCACGACTGTCTTCGTGTGTTTGGACCATTCTAGTTTGTTGGTGATGTGGACACCAAGGAACTTGAAGCTCTCAACCTGCTCCACTGCAGCCCCATCGATGAGATTGGGGGCGTGCTCGGTCCTCCTTTTCCTGTAGTCCACAATCATCTCCTTAGTCTTGGTTACGTTGAGGGATAGGTTGTTATTTTGGCACCACCCAGTCAGGTCTCTGTCCTCCTCCCTGTAGGCTGTCTCATCGTTGTCGGTGATCATCGGTGTCATCTGCAAACTTAATGATGGTGTTGGAGTTGTGCCTGGCCATGCAGTCGTGGGTGAACAGGGAGTACTGGAGGGGACTGAGCACGCACCCCTGGGGAGGCTCCAGTGTTGAGGATTAGCGTGGCAGATGTGTTGCTACCTACCCTCACCACCTGGGGGCGGCCCGTCAGGAAGTCCAGGATCCAGTTGTAGAGGGAGGTGTTTAGTCCCAGGATCCTTAGCTTAGTGATGAGCTTTGAGGGTACTATGGTGTTGAACGCTGAGTACCAGTACCGAAGGATTCATTGCTAATAATTACATTTTTTAGGGTTATCTAAATGTATGTATTACCATTAGTATGTTACCATAAGTATTTATATAGTCCTGCTACCAGTCACTTTTCAGCCCTGTTAACATGTACACGGAGTGTACAAAACATTAGGAACACCTTCCTAATATTGAGTTGCACCCACTTTTTCCCTCAGAACAGCCTCAATTCGTCAGGGCATGGACTCTACAAGGTGTTGAAAACATTCCACAGGGATGTTAGCAGTCATGGAAAAAGTACCCAATTCTCTCTAAAAGTAAAGATACCTTAATAGAAAATTACTCAAGTGAAAGTCACCGAGTAAAATACTTTGTTTTAAATATACTTAAGTATCAAAAGTTAAAGTAAAAGTATAATTTCAAATTCCTTTTAAGCAAACCAGAATGCATCATTTAAAAAATATACACTGCTCAAAAAAATAAAGGGACCACTTAAACAACACATCCTAGATCTGAATGAAAGAAATAATCTTATTAAATACTTTTTCTTTACATAGTTGAATGTGCTGACAACAAAATCACACAAAAATAATCAATGGAAATCCAATTTATCAACCCATGGAGGTCTGGATTTGGAGTCACACTCAAAATTAAAGTGGAAAACCACACTACAGGCTGATCCAACTTTGATGTAATGTCCTTAAAACAAGTCAAAATTAGGCTCATTAGTGTGTGTGGCCTCCACGTGCCTGTATGACCTCCCTACAATACCTGGGCATGCTCCTGATGAGGTGGCTGATGGTCTCCTGAGGGATCTCCTCCCAGACCTGGACTAAAGCATCCGCCAACTCCTGGACAGTCTGTTGTGCAACGTGGCGTTGGTGGATGGAGCGAGACATTACATTTACATTTTAGTCATTTAGCAGACGCCCTTATCCAGAGCAACTTACAGTAGTGAATGCATTCATTTCATACATTATTTTTGTGCTGGCCCCCCGTGGGAATCAAACCCACAACCCTGGTGTTGCAAACACCATGCTCTACCAACTGAGCTACAGGGAAGGCTGACATGATGTCCCAGATGTGCTCAATTGGATTCAGGTCTGGGGAACGAGCGGGCCAGTCCATAGCATCAATGCCTTCCTCTTGCAGGAACTGCTGACACACTCCAGCCACATGAGGTCTAGCATTGTCTTGCATTAGGAGGAACCCAGGGCCAACCGCACCAGCATATGGTCTCACAAGGGGTCTGAGGATCTCATCTCGGTACCTAATGGCAGTCAGGCTACCTCTGGCGAGCACATGGAGGGCTGTGCGATCCTCCAAAGAAATGCCACCCCACACCATGACTGACCCACCGCCAAACTGGTCATGCTGGAGGATGTTGCAGGCAGCAGAACGTTCTCCACAGCGTCTCCAGACTCTGTCACGTCTGTCACGTGCTCAGTGTGAACCTGCTTTCATCTGTGAAGAGCACAGGGCTCCAGTGGCGAATTTGCCTATCTTGGTGTTCTCTGGCAAATGCCAAACGTCCTGCACGGTGTTGGGCTGTAAGCACAACCCCCACCTGTGGACGTCGAGCCCTCATACCACCCTCATGGAGTCTGTTTCTGACCGTTTGAGCAAACACATGCACATTTGTGGCCTGCTGGAGGTCATTTTGCAGGGCTCTGGCAGTGCTCCTCCTGCTCCTCCTTGCACAAGGCGGAGGTAGCGGTCCTGCTGCTGGGTTGTTGCCCTCCAACGGCCTCCTCCACGTCTCCTGGTGTACTGGCCTGTCTCCTGGTAGCGCCTCCATGCTCTAGACACTACGCTGACAGACACAGCAAACCTTCTTGCCACAGCTCGCATTGATGTGCCGCACTACTTAAGCCACTTGTGTGGGTTGTAGACTCCGTCTCATGCTACCACTAGAGTGAAAGCACCGCCAGCATTGAAAAGTGACCAAAACATCAGCCAGGAAGCATAGGAACTGAGAAGTGGTCTGTGGTCTCCACCTGCAGAACCAGTCCTTTATTGGGGGTGTCTTGCTAATTGCCTATAATTTCCACCTGTTGTCTATTCCATTTGCACAACAGCATGTGAAATTTATTGTCAATCAGTGTTGCTTCCTAAGTGGACAGTTTGATTTCACAGAAGTGTGATTGACTTGGAGTTACATTGTGTTGTTTAAGTGTTCCCTTTATTTTTTTGAGCAGTATATATATATTTACGGATAGCCAGGGGCATGTTTCAACACTCAGACATAATTTACATATGAAGCATGTGTTTAGTGAGTATAAGTTTCTATCTGCATTTTTGCAAATAGAACCAGATAGAAACTTCTAGTCCCAAGCTGTAGATGTCCTCATGCATCTCAACCATTGTAAGAGCTTTCTGCGAGTGACATAATAAACCACTTGACCATTGCTTTTGTTTGCTTGAGTTAAACATTGTCATGTCATGCTGACTCTGACCAGCAAGATCTGAGATGATACTGGCACCCACACAAGACAAGAAATCAGAAAAAGACATTGAGAGGAGATTGTATTGTGATTCACAATAACACTAAGTGAAGCTGCCAGGCTATTTGAACTTACTTTTCAGTACAGTTGGTCAGTCAGTTCATAGAACTAGAATGTGATTCAATTTCTATGATTCAGCCTCTAACATCAATGCTTATGCAATTCAATATTATGTCTGTCTGGACTGGATTTTAACTATGCTTTGTAGTATGGAAGACGTAGGTCATGAATGTGCTTCAGTGTTAATCATACAAATAAACTGATAGCCCAAATAAAACATACAAAATGGTAAAAGGTAAATAGTGATTTTCAAATGTTTTTATTTTGATATTAAAATCAACAATAGAATTGGACAATAGAATCATGGTTACAAGCAAAATTGGGTTGTTGCTAGATTGAGTACAGCTATGGACCAAAAGTTGCATGTTCGAGTCGCATCGGGGTCAGCTGTAGCATTTTTGCTAACCCTTACCCTTTTCCTAACCTTAACCTAATTCTCTTAACCTGCTACATTAATTCTCCTAACCTGCTACGTAAAGTCACTTCAGTCCATAGCTATACTCCACCTAGCCACAACTGTGGTACCAACTCCTGGCTGATACAATTCTGTGAGAAAAAGTATGATAAAAAAACTAAACTAAAATGAAGGAGAGGCACAATTACACAAGCAGACACATTTTTCCAATCAATCATAACATCACATCTGTACATTTACAAGGATCCTTATCCAATAGCTGTTCAACTAATTGTGCCTCCAAAAAAAAAAACGGAAACAAAAATAAGAGAAAGAGATCGAACGACAAAAGTATAAACCCAGCACAACATTTAAACAACATAAATATAACAACTGTCAAGATATTATTGAATTTGAACAGGCATATATGTGAACTACAAATATAGACATTTCTAATAGGATCAAGTCACTGTTAGTTTCAGCAGGATACAGATTTGTTTATGAGTATCACCCAAGAGATTTATTACAGAGCACTTAGCAATGAAATACAGCCTTCCTACTGTGACAAATATTTTTCACTTGGGGAGTACACACACAGTACTAACTACTTAAAGTTCCCATGCTACATTATCTATTGAAATACCATACAACATCAGAAGCATTACATCACGGGTATGAATTGTGTAGTTTTAAGAATGGGTGAGATATCTTTAAAAATTGTCCTCATTGGGAGTTGTATGGATTTCCCCAAAAAATAATTTGGCAAGTTTGGAAGGAAAATGTAAATCATTGCAGTGTGAATATGATGTGTTTATGGTGCTTTGAAAGAGCGTTATATTTGTTTTCTCAATGTCATTGGTAATCATTGAATTGGTCTGCATGTGTACTATGCAGGAACACATATTCCAACACTTCAGTGAAGGGATGAGAGATCTCTGCCCAGCAGCCCTAGTGACCCTTACCGATCTCTATGCCTTTTCCTGAAGCAAAAAAAATGTATTATCCTATCAAAGCTACCAGCCAATCCACTTCAATTAAATTTTTAAAAACACGGTCGTCGACCACCATTACTGAGGACAAGGTCTTACTGACACCAACACTGCAGTGGCTACAGCAGGTCTTAAAAAGCAGTCAGTCGCTGTCCAAAGTTCACTGGGAACTGGTCAAGAGTTGCAACACCCCTCAGGCAGCGTTCCAACACAGCAACAGGGGCCGAGTGGCAGCTCGAGGAAGTTCAAGTACGTCTTTGAGATTCAGCACCATGGCTGGCGAGTGGTGCCTCCTATCAGCTGTTTGCATTGTTTTGTTTTAAACTCACTCTCCAATTAGTGCCCCCTTCAATCTTAAGTTATAAAGGGAAATGTGTGGTGCCACTTTGGAGCAATCTGGTGAAATCAAGGAACCTGGACTTGTGTAGATGCCCACCACTTCACCATCGCTTTAAGCGTTATACAGGCTTTGCCACGTTTAAAACGCCGCCTGCCCCTGCGTAATTACTAGAGACATCGAGGTTTGTTTCCTGGAACTCCATGGTTAACATAGATTTATGTTGAACAATGCAAACCTCAACATGTGTCATTAAGAGTTGCTGTTTCAAACCTTGTTTTTTCATTTAAGAACGGCTGCTAAAAGGCCATCTGCTTGTATATGTGACACTGCTCCGGGTAAAGTGAAACCCAGCTGTTTGTGGAATAGTAGTCTAATGAGGACCAAAGAGGCACAATTATCTTGATCATTTTTGAGGGGACACAATAGGTTGGTAAATTGACAGTTTTTGCAAAGCAGATCTGCAGGTTCTATAGAAAACTCAACTAAATCAATCACCATTGGTGAATGCTCTGGGTCTGACAAATGGAATTCAGCAAGAACATATAGCTCGCTGCGGTATCATGAATATCTAAAATCATTTCTATAGGTAAACTAGAGGAAATATTTCAAATGAAATATAAAATAAATGGTATGGCAAGTAGGTAAGGTCTAAGTAGAAAAGGCAAAAAAAAATATTTTAAAAATTCAAACGTGTGCAACAATTACTGATTTTGCGCATAAATACAAAAGAAATAAAAAAAGGTTTACAGAAATAAGGACAACCATACAAAAAAGTTCAAATTTCTCTGAATCATGATTGCAGCACACATTGGATAGACTCTCCCACCCAATGTTAGACTGGACATCTCTGAGTACGAACATATCCTCATATTGAATCCTTTGAAGGAAGACTACATTCCACTGATGAGAAAACTGTCTGAGGCAAAGCAGCATCAATTTTCATCTGTACATGAGATCACTGTTAAAACACCAGACAGAGTAAATGTCAGAATTCTTGGCATAGTGGGCAGAAAGATAGTAAATCTTGTATCCATACAAAACATCAAGACTTTGAAGGGTGTAGATCACGTTTGGATTCAATTTATTTTTTTAAGGCACCTGGTTTAGCAGGCATTGTATTAAAATTATGTTTGACATTTTGTAAAACCAAGTGAGTTGTGGGTATGCTTCTGGTTTGTACGATTTTGTTTTCATAAAAACAGTGGGTAAGCAATGCAAAATAGTTTGATCTGAATATGTTCAACATCCAAAACCAAATCTCTCTATGCTTGTTAAGTTCAAATACCACGTGGACATAGTCCTTGATACTTACAAAATCCTTGAACTCAGGGTGAAGATGCACCCATTTTGACCCAGTAACAAACATATCAGATGAGTGAGATTTTCATGCACAATGGTCATTCCCTACGCATATTCTCTGCATTTAATTATCCAACAATAGAATACATCAAAACGGTTATACTGCATAGAGCATATAACCTTTGAGTATGAGCAGTTCCACAAGCAATATGGGGGGGGAGTTGAGCAAGTTATAATAAGAAAGAATGCGTTTGAAATGTTTCTGCAATGCTTAAAGCGGCAATCAGCAGTTGAAACAATAGCAAAGCGTCCTCCCCACCCCTGTTTCGGGGGGAAAAAACTGGGGGATGGAAAAATGTTAACACTGGCGCCACACGATTAGTGATTTTTGAGGTCAGTTCAGTTTGATTATTAACAAATAACGTTTTTTGATTTCAATTATTTTTTTAAACATTAAATGCATTATCAAATAATGTCAATATTTTTGAGCTTTTTAATGGAAATTCCAAAGCCAAAAAAGAGTGAACATTCAATTGCTGAAAAATTGAAAATATTCCATTGTCTCCATCAGGTCCACATTAGGTATGACATCAAAAGAAAATTACTATGAAATAAAACATTTCAGATGTGTATATTACTTAGTTTTTATTTGATGGCTTCATTATTTAATGTCCTATTCTCTGCTCAGGCAGTAGCAGCCAGCAAACATTCTCTGTGCTTCCCATACTGTACTGTCTAGTCATCCCTTTTGAGCTAGGCTAGCCTGCCTAAGCGTGCTGCAGAGCTGTCTGATTAAATAATTGTACTTGTTTTTCAAAGTAGATAAGGCATACTTTCACGAACTGTCTCTCTCGTAGTCGTGTTGTGTACATTCCTCTCTCATGTGGCCTGTGTGTGCCTAACCTAACATAGCAGGCGTAAATTGTATCCATCTCGGTCCAAGACGGAAAAAAACAGGCGTAATGGATTATGGTCATTGTAGTTAATTACCACGTTTTTTCCCTCTGAACTAGGTTGAATGTTTGCTTAATGAAAACTACAACTCCCTTCAGCCAAGTGTCCCACATAGTTCCTGACATGATTTCTCTTGTGATTTATCTCAAGAAAAACAACGAGTTGGGCCACCCCCCAAATAAAACAAACTAAATGGAATTCAAGTAATTGAACTGACGTCAGTCAATTAGTTGTTTAATAACAAAAAATACAAAAACATAGGTTAATCGCTGAGAACTAGTAAGCACTCAAATTCAAAGAGCTATGGATGCAAGGACTGACCATCCATTATATAAAAAGTATAGTTTTAACCATGTTTTTAGGCTCTACAGTGTTTGTTTACATTTACTTTGTTTACAAACATTGGAGAGAAAAAAAAGCTTATATTTTGGCATCTGATGGGTTAAAACAGTTGAACTTAACCTCATGAGGCATTTATATAAGCTATATTCTTTAAGAATCAATGGTTACGTATCATTCATTTATAAAAGGTAGCAACTGCTGAGAGTAGCAACTGCTGAGTGTCTGCCCCTTTAAGCATTGATGTACACAATATACAGCCCATGAAAAATCAGCTATACAAGTGTTAATACTTTAAGTTCTCAATTTCTATAGATACTATGGGTGTAGGGGAAAAGATATATAAATAAATAAAGAAAAATGGCAGAATGCAGGTCCTTTGAATGACAGTTTAAAGCAAAAAACAAACAAAAAACAAAGCATTCAACTGGTTAGATAAGATGGAAAGGAACATACTCATCTAGCAGTTATAAGACAGGTCTTTCTCATGCGTGGCTCCTCCATTGTCAGAAGAAATAGCTCCACTCATTCCCCACCTGCCTATCACCACTAGGAACACCTCCATAGGGTTACGGAGACAGGGTAAGCGTCTTTGTATAAAGTCAATGAAAATGCTCTGCTCAGACACGAGACAGCTGAAAACTAAAGCAACACACTGTCTTACTCAAAAACAAGTAAGACATGCATAGTGCACAATTTAAGAACATTGTCATCACATACACTACAAACAACTACATACAAAGCAAGCCAAAATCGTATCAGGAATTGAAAGAAAGAGGACAAACACGCTTGCCGCCTCCTCTCTAGAGTCTACTGACTGTCTACTGAATTGGAATAAATCGAGATCGGTCTCTTTCTCATTGTGATCCAGCGGTTTGGTAATGCTACCATTAGACATCTATCCACAAGGTCTAAGACTATAGCATAAGGTTAACTCAAATGTGATCAAAACGTTAATAATTTGTTAAAAAGTAAAAAAGGTCTGTTAAGCATAGGCATATGTAATGTATAATGAACTATCATCTTTTTAATACAATATAAATCATGAATAACCAACCCATACATGAGCAGCAGCACAGTAAAACAGAGGTTGGATCAAAACTAGAAATATCATTTATTTCCCTTTTGAAAAAAAAAAAAAAAGTTTGTACGTTTAAATTTGTTAGAGTATAAAGAAAAACTAATCTAGGTAAAATATTTATACTTAGAAGTCCATTGGCCTTTGTCTATTCTTATCCTGTAGAGAGCATCGCACCATTTTGTTTTACATTTAATCTCTATTAACACACACAGAGTTATTGAACTGCAGAAATAAAAATCGCAACGTTAATTGGAATACATAAATATATTTTCCTTTGATTTACTATCCTATTACATATATTTCTATTAGAAGAATGGTAGTTACCCTGATTCGCTGCAGAAGAGACCATAATGGATTCAATTATCAGCACTAGCACATAATTACACAATCTATTATCTGTTTATATGTTTGATGTCAATAGAGCAGAAGGAATAGTTACTGGCTTTGAATGTCAACCACTTCCTTGACTGTTAAAATGCCACAGAGTCTCCTGGTTAGAATGTAAAGTTGCACAGCTTGCGCCCATCATGTTAAATGTGAAAACCTGCGTGGACACACACCCGATGCTGGAATCAGCCTCACAACACTATGTTCCACTAGCTTCTTACACAACATTAATTCCCCTAGCTCAACCTCACTTGCCATCAGTGATCCCAATGGAGAGGCCATCGTTGATTTGAGCATATCACCAGGTTGAAGGTCTTTGTTGTAGACAGTACAATATTGGCCGAGATCGGTTGCCACAGCAACACTACTTCGCAATTGAACCCACTATTGGCCATCTTAAGTGAATGGATGGGTGTTTGAAAAGGCAAAAAGTATCCCGGATTAAATCTCCACTGCAAATTACTTGCCATACAGTACAGTGATATAGTTTTCCTTCTGAGGTACTCACAAAAGGATGTGGGCTGTTGTGAGTACCTCAGTCTCCCCTTCCCCATTAAGTACAAGTACAAATTACTTTTAAAATGATAACAATATAACTCTCTGGCAAATGCCCAGAAGAAATGTGTCTACACTGTACATCAACCTGAAGAAAAACCCAAAGCAGAATTTGTTTTTCCATAGGAAATCTCTACTGAAGGCAAATGAATTCATGACATTAGAGTCATTCAGAACATAGGGGCATTGTAATCAAAGGTTGATTGCCCTCTTAAGACCTCCCCAACACACTGTCCTGGTCAGGTTACAGAAGTCAAGTACTCACTGCAGCATTCAAACAAGGTCGGTTTAGCAGCAAATGGAAGGAAAAATGCTTTTCTTCATACTTGGTTTTTTTGTTTTGTTTTTTTGAACAAAGTGCTTTCTTTTTCATACATGTAATATAGACTATACAAATATAATATTTAGAAGATAAATCCATTTACAAAATGAAACACTACAAAAACAAACCATGGACGGTATATAGAGAATATTTACTACACTAACAAAGTAAGTAGAATAAGATATCTTATCAAACATATCATTCTAGTTTCAGAGAAAGTGTATTTTTTTCCCTTTTTAATTCAATCAAAAATAGTTGGAGTATGGCGTACAGTGCGGGAAACCTGCTTTGCAGAACAATAACATTGTTTCTCTACAGCAAACAAAAGGCATGTTCAGATATCTTCAGTACTGAAATAAGAAAATGTTCACTACATAAAAGAAAACATTTTCAATTAAAACATGCCCTTTCTCAGAATAAAGACAGTGTTACTTTTCCGCAGTGAGGGTTTTCAGCCGTGCCGGTTTGATTGAATTCAGCCTTAAGTCTCCTTGTTCTCTTGAAATTAGCAAACCTAGTCTTTCAAATTGACAAGTTACAGCAGCAAAGACAGACGCTTGAACTAAGAGCATTTTCTCTCTAAAAGCTGCTCGTCTCATTTCGTCTGGGCTGAGATTGTAATACAGGTTAAGACTACAATTGCAAGTATTCAATTGAGACTTATCATCCATTCATTTTCTATCAATCTTCCCCATGACTCAGCACAACAGATGAGCTTTGTGTCAAGAACTGAGGCGGAGGGCACAAAGAAACCAGAATGATATCCATGATATTCAATCCCTTACTTTCAGAACAACCCCTAAAAAAACTAGAGCCTCTTCACAAAGAAAACAAAAAAACAGGAGGAACCCCTCCCAGTCACCATCCAGAAACCCTACCCTATCTCATGCAGAGTCTCCATCCAGAAACCCTACCCTATCTCATGCAGAGTCTCCATCCAGAAACCCTACCCTATCTCATGCAGAGTCTCCATCCAGAAACCCTACCCTATCTCATGCAGAGTCTCCATCCAGAAACCCTACCCTATCTCATGCAGAGTCTCCATCCAGAAACCCTACCCTATCTCATGCAGAGTCACCATCCAGAAACCCTACCCTATCTCATGCAGAGTCTCCATCTAGAAACCCTACCCTATCTCATGCAGAGTCTCCATCCAGAAACCCTACCCTATCTCATGCAGAGTCTCCATCCAGAAACCCTACCCTATCTCATGCAGAGTCACCATCCAGAAACCCTACCCTATCTCATGCAGAGTCACCATCCAGAAACCCTACCCTATCTCATGCAGAGTCACCATCCAGAAACCCTACCCTATCTCATGCAGAGTCACCATCCAGAAACCCTACCCTATCTCATGCAGAGTCACCATCCAGAAACCCTACCCTATCTCATGCAGAGTCACCATCCAGAAACCCTACCCTATCTCATGCAGAGTCTCCATCCAGAAACCCTACCCTATCTCATGCAGTCACCATCCAGAAACCCTACCCTATCTCATGCAGAGTCTCCATCCAGAAACCCTACCCTATCTCATGCAGAGTCTCCATCCAGAAACCCTACCTCATGCAGAGTCTCCATCCAGAGACCCTACCCTATCTCATGCAGTCACCATCCAGAAACCCTACCTCATGCAGAGTCACCATCCAGAAATGTATTTCTCTGAACATCTCTCAAATTACATACATGCGCACCAACAGAAAAAGGCAAATAGTACAAAAATGTTTGTTTTTTCATTCCTTTTTTTTTTTTTTTAAAGTTTCTCTGAATGTGAGGATAGGCCTTAGAAATGTGTCATGCTTATTAACGTATCAATTTGAAAAAGTGGCAATTCACAATAGATAGATATATGTGTATGCATGAATGGACATTACTATAAATACACAACACTTAATATAACATATATGTATGTGTATTCGTCGTGTAACATAAATTATAGAAGTGATATACCTTTTGGTTATTTGTGACGTTTTGACAAAACAGTCAAAATAAAACTTGTAATTATGCAATTGTTCTCCATCTCTTTTCTACTTCGTGCCAAAGCACAATAGAAGAAGTGGAAGTATTACATGTAACTTTTGGAATCTATCAAATGTTTTTAAAGCAACTAATCTACTTGAGAAGCCAACTGACAGGAGCCATTTAGAAAAAAGTTAATGAAATGCTTCTTTCAGTACGTAATTGGACCCAAGCAAATTTCACAGTTGAATGAAAATCCCTGACCCTACCACATTTCCTACATTCAATACGGTGTCAGGTAAGCTGTGCAAAACCTTACTTTATCTGGCTAGTCGCCGTTTTCCTTGCATGTGTCTTTGGTACAAAAAGCAATCAAAATATAGTGTGCAAATATTTTTTAAATTCTATATACGAATATCCTTTTTAACCCTCCCATTCCCATCCCCAGCCCCAAAGTCCAAGTACCGATAACCAAAGTACATTTTTTGTCAGAGCCATCTTATAATACAATGCACAGACTCTGTGGCATATATCTACATGTTCCATGTCCATATGTACATTCAGAATAGCTTGAAAGAGCAGAAATACATTACAAACCTCTTGACCTTCCCTGCACCATGTTCTGCTCTCCCTCAGTGTAAAATGGTCCACTATCCTTCAACCACTTGTGTAATCATCTCACTTTAAATACAAGGCACAATGAACAGTACTGTTATTAAATACAAATATGAACACACCAAACTAAGGAACTTCAAACTATTAGCCCTCTCATCCCTACTTTGCAAGAAGCCAATGGTGTTTTCATTTGAAGACGCTTCAACCAAAGGGTATATAGATAGAGGAAATGGTTTGTTATAATCACATCATCTAGCTTATAGTCAGATGACTAAGAATTTTCCCATGCAAAGGATGGGAATATAGTGGCCTTCTGCTCAAGTCTATTTGAAATATCTTCTCAACTGCAAAAACACAGGACAATGGAATTGAAAAATCAGGCCAAATTGCAAAACAACCTTTCACTGCATTCCTGTGTATCCCCCCCCAACTTCGACACATTTTTAGCGTCATTCTGTCAAAGTAGACTTTCTTAATGTTAGTAGTAATTCAGGTGCTTGTGTGTTTTTGTTGCCTTATAATGTGGTTGGCAGGCTGAGAGTATTGGGTAACATCTCCTCCTATGTGAATGCCACGGTGCTGAATGGGAAAGCAGACAACAGGTATGAAGCGTTCCCTATACCTCCACAACAGTAGACACTATGGAATACCCAGTGGCTGTTTTAAGGGTTTTTTTTTCATCTGAGAAGCACAGTTCAGTAAAGGTGACAAGGACATGGGATTGACAAGTTACTATTTAGGTTTCAATAGCAAATATCTCGTGCCATCCCGTCGTCTCACTCTAAATATAACGGCATCCTGTGTTGCCTTTCCCACCCAGGTACGCAGGCATGAAACGGGTCGTTTGAACGCTACAGGAAATGGCTACAGCTAGAACTGATAATCATTCTGTTTTGACAGATTATATATTTTTTTCCAACATAAACATTTCGGGAGGTATTTTTCATATATTGGCTTTGAATTCGCAAACACTGCGGCCCTAAAGACACTAGCCACGTGCACTAGCCACGTGCACAAATGGCGAGTAACAGACTACTAGTGCAGAGATAGATACTAAGTTTCATTTCAGCGCATGCTCACAGTGTGAAGACATACATACATTTGGAGCGTGGTATGTATGTCTTCCCACAGGGCATGGTGATGCGATTCCTGGATGGAATGGTCATGCAGAGGGTGAGCCGTTACAGTGTGGGACAAGAATGGCGCGGATGGCTTTGAGTATGCCATCACCAGACCTCTACATGGTCCGTCTACACTCTAGACGTGGGTACGCGCAGCCCGACCAGTCCTCCAGTGGGATCCCCCTTGCCAGTGTTCTCTAGGATCTGGTTAACAAAGTCAGACGTCTGCCCGGCAACTGGTGACTTCACTGCAGAAAGAAAAAAAGGACACGTTTTTCCTTAAACAACAGCCATTGTTTAAACTGTGTTTGGGCTCAAAACTATATTTCTGTTGCTCCTTACAAAAAAATACATCATCTTACCAAGGGTCTCTTGGATGAGTTTGTCCAGAGTTTCAGTCATGCTAGTTCCCTTGTCGTCGCAGATATCCTGCACTCTGTTCACTATCTCTTCCTTTATGGTGTTGATGACAAACAGAAGCCGATCTGGAACAAACAATAAAAACAAGGGCAATGTAATTGTTATTTTTTTAGAGAGAAAGAGATTGTAAATAGCTTTATTGCCAAACACAAAACATAATAAACTTCCTTCCCTAAACCACAAATTATAGAAGGACAATTGACAGTCTACTAATTGAACAATGTAGAAAACTGAAATCAAGTTGGAAATCATCTATGGGAAAAGTGTATAATTCAACATAACTTATCAACATACCGTATTCTGTGCCCAGACCCCACAGCTTGACTTTGTTGGCCTCATACTGAGCTTTCTTCTTCAGTCGACAGGCCCTGAACAGAGAGACAAACAGCTTGTGTAAAGGTATACATATAACAAGAACACCCCTTATGTAGTAATAGTAGTAGAAGTACTAGTAGTAGTAGCAGCAGCAGCAGCAGTAGTGACAGTAGTAGTAGTGATAGTACTAGCAGTGTTAGTAGTAGCAGTGATAGTACTAGCAGCAGCAGCGATAGCACTAGTAGCAGCAGCGATCGCACTAGTAGTAGTAGTGATAGAAGTACTAGTAGAATTAGTAGTGATAGTAGTACTAGTAGTGACAGTACTAGTAGTAGTGATAGTAGTAGCAGCAGTGATAGTAGTACTAATAGTAGTAGTGACAGTACTAGTAGTAGTAGTAGTAGTGATAGTAGTAGTAGTAGCGCGTATCAAAGTTGACTGTAACAAAGCAGAAAGAGAAGGTTCTGGAGAACAAGAGTTGAACAAGGTTTCAAGGTGAGTATCCAGTACCTGGATGCCAGTTTGTTCTTCTCCTTGCGGGAGCGTGGGCGGGCTGTGAGGGGCAACTCGCTGACCGGGGTCAGATCACTGATCACTTTGTTGAGCTTACGCAGCTCGTTCCCGATCTGCAGCAGCTTGCGAGGGTTAGGGGTCAAGTCCTCCACATCTGTCCGCCGAGACTTCTTCAGAGTGTACTTCCCTGTTCACACAGCCATATCACCGAGCCAGTTAACCACTGAGTCATGTCCCTTAGTCAGCAGGGACAGTCAGACACATTTGTATCTCAAAACCCCAAAATGTACACTATAAATAATGGACCAACAACGTTACATTCATAACCTACATACATTATCAGGGTAGAATGTACTGTAAGATGTAATCGATGAACTATGAAGAGTGTGGCTTCTATCAAGTGCATGTGTAAATGCGGGAATTCATACTTCTTCACATGATTGTAGTGCAATAGATAGTTTGTGGTGTGTGCTTGTACATGTGACCACTTACCAGATGTGTTTGTTTATGATAAAGTGTGTCTCACCGTGGTGTGGGCCATTCCTCTGGTACATGTTGCTGGGCAGGGTCTCCCTGTCCCACTCAGAGGGCTTGAGCAAGCATTCCTGCTTGGAGGGGGTGAGCTGCTCGCTGTACTCCCAGAAGTAGCGGCGCTTGCCCCTCTTCCTGGAGATCCCTGCCGTCAGCCCCTTCACGTCCTCCACCGCGTCATTGTCACATCCTGATCACAACAGGGAGGGAGGAAGCGGGACCAGAGAGAAAATATTAGCAAGGGAGATAAGGGTGAGGGTAGAGAGATAAAGATGGAGAGAGCGAGATTAAGAAGGAGAGAAAGATGAAGATGGAGAGAGTGAGGATGAGAAAAGGGCAGAGGGTCAGTTGATCAGAGAGCCTTCCACATATAAAACAGCTTAAATAAACCCTTGATTATACTGTTCCATCTCAGAGCACGGCCAGGGTCACACTAACACCCACCCAAAGCAGAAACATGACCCCATTCTCAAGATCCATTTATAATCCAGAATGCTGACTCACTGGACCACAATGGGCCAGGCCAGGGACTCCCAACAGGGAATAAGTTCACCAATCACATATTTCCTTTCCGTGGGACTCTGCAGCTACAAAGATATTCCCATCCAGAACTCTAAGTAATCATTACTATACAGGGAGCTGACATTTGTAATAAACTGCCGGTCTGAAGAGAGCACCTTCAGCGACCCCAACCTCATTTCACATGGAAAAACAAAATGGTTGCTATAAAGGGACATGCTTGGACTTTGGCCTCGGGGCCAATGTGGGTCTCAAAAAAGGTGAATGTCTACCTGATATATGGCTACCTGGCTCGGAGAAGGCGTCGCTCATGTCATCATCTTTATCCCCCTCATAATCATCGTCCTCCTCATCTTCCTCATCATCATTCTCAGAGAGCTCATGCTCGCTGCCAAAACCCTCATCATGATCTTCATCGAGATCTTCATCCAGCTCCACCCCCTCAGCATCCTCTTCGTCCTCCCCCACCTCCTCCTCTTCGTCCTCCTCCTCTTCCTCCTCTTCGTCCTCCTCAGTGAGGGCTTTCCCGGCCAGCCTGGCTCGGGTTAGGAACAGGGAGTAGTTGTGCTCCTCCTCCTTCTTCTTGTCAGAGACTGGGTCAGTCCCACTGGAAGTCAGCAGGGTCTCGCTGGCCCCAGCCCCAGCTACAGGGTAGTGGAGCATAGAGGGCACAGCTCCAGACGTGCCCACTGAGGCGGGTGGCATCTCCCGGCGAGGCAGCTCTACCGTCTTCTCATAGGCCAGAGTGCTGGCGGAGGCAGAGGCAGAGGCTGCAGTAGCAGGAGCAGCCACGGGGGCAGCACAGCCAGATGTGGTGGCCAGCTCAGGGGGCTTGCTGCTGTACGTGAAGTGGTTTTCGGCCTCAACCTGATGGGAGGCCATGGACATGTCGACTAGGGGCCGGTGGGGCATGCTGATGCGAACCTTTGCCTTGCGCACGTAGTCATTGCAGTGGTAGCCCAGGGTGGCCATCTTGCTGGTTCCCTGGGCCTTGGACATTGTCTCTGTGCTGGAGGGGACAGGCCAGGTGGCCTTCTGGGAACCCTTGGCAAAGTCGCCCAGGGGGTTCTTGACCAGGTTGGAGCAGGAAGAGGAAGGGCCCGGGCGGGCGGCTGTCTTCTTGCTCAGGGAGAGTGGGTGGAGGGAGGTGTGCTGCTTCTGGCCCCCTATCAGCAGATCAGGGTGGTAGAGTGTGTCACACACAGGGGGCTGTGAGTCCTCACTGTTGAGCTGAGCCAAGGTGGGGGTCCGGGCAATCACCTCCTCATCTTGGTAAGGGCTGGAGAAGTCATCCAGGCCTGCCTCCTTGGTGCCCCAGATGTCACAGCTGGTGAAACGAGTGCACTTGGTCAGGTCCTCCCAGTATGTATCCCACTGCTCAAAGTTCGAGCTGTAGGCCGGGTCGCTGTCCACCAGCTCCATGAGGTGCTCCCCACACTCCATCTCCTTGCAGTCCCCCACCGTGAAGTGATCAACTCTAGGACTTAGGCAAGCAGTCATTTCTCTGTCCTGGGGAGGAAAAGAAAGTACAGAGATGAAAATAGTGCATAGAATTGACATTATTTCCTGTGATAAGTATGCAACCATCTTCAATCAACAATATTCTGTGTAAATAAAGTTACATTTTTTTATTGTATTGTTATAGCGTGTTGTGTTCTCTACTACACCACCTGTCCTGCCTCTGTGTGTATTTATTATGGATCCCCATTAGCTGTTGCCAAGGCAGCAGCTACTCTTCCTGGGGTCCAAACACATTAAGGCACTTACATAACACATAGAACAAAAGATAAAACAGTGCATCATATAACATTATTACACCACTACATACAAAATGTATAATATCACCATACAACAATATTATAATGTACGTGTGCTAGTGTGTGTAAGTATGCGTGTGTCTGTACCTGTGTGTGTGTGTGTGTGTGTGTATGTATATGTATCTCTTCACAGTTCCCGCTGTTCCATAAGGTGTATTTTTTTAATAATTTTTTTTATCTGATTCTACTGCTTGCTTCAGTTACCTGATGTCCATGTAGTCAAGTACCATGTAGTCAAGTATTTTACAAGCATTTCACTACACCTGCAATAACTTCAGCTCAATATGTGTATGCGACAAATCATATTTGATTTCTATGTAGTACTGTGCGCCTCGCATAGTATGTTCTGGACTTGGGGGATTGTGAAGAGACCTCTGGTGGCATGTCTTGTGCTAGTAGTTTAAACAGACAGCTCGGTGCATTCAGCTTGCCAACATTTCTTACAAAAACAAGTGATGAAGTATATCTCTCCTCCACTTTGAGCCATGAGAGATTGACATGCATATTATTAATATTAGCTCTCTGTGTACATCCAAGGGCCAGCCTTGCTGCTATGTTCTGAGCCAATTGTAATTTTGTGGCACCTGACCACACGACTGAACAGTAGTCCAGGTGAGACAAAACTCGGGCCGTAAGGACCTGCCTTGTTGATAGTGTTGTTGAGAAGGCAGAGCAGCGCTTTATTATGGACCGACTTCTTCCCATTTTAGCTACTGTTGTATCAACATGTTTTGACCATGACAGTTTACAATCTAGTGTTACTCCAAGCAGTTTAGTTACCTCAACTAGCTCAATTTCCACATTATTCATTGCAAGATTTTGTTGGGGTTTAGGGTTTAGTGAATGATTTGTCCGAAATACAATGCTTTTAAATTAAATATTTAGGACTACATTCCTTGCCACCCATTCTGAAAATAACTACATCTCTTTGTTAGGTGTTGCAGTAATTTCAGTTGCTGTAGTAGCTGACGTGTATAGTGTTGTATCATCCGCATACATAGTCACACTGGCTTTACTCAAAGCCAGTGGCATGTCGTTAGTAAAGACTGAAAATAGTAAGGGGCCTTGACAGCTTCCCTGGGGAATTCCTACCTCTACCTGGATTATGTTTGAGACTTCCATTAAAGAACATCCCTCTGTGTTCTGTTAGGTAACTCTTTATCCACAATATAGTAGTCATTTCTGTATGTGCTGTGCTTTTGAATGTCCTCCCCTATAAGGGTGCTAAAAGTCTTGTCAATTTGTTTACTGTATAATAGCATTGTATCTGGTCAAACACCATTTTTCCCAAAAGTTTACTAAGGGTTGGTAAAGGGGGCAGCGGAATTCTTGGGTAGCGGAATGACTTTTGCTTCCCTCCAGGCACGAGGGCACACACTTTCTAGTAGGCTTAGATTGAAAATATGGCAAATAGGAGTGGCAATATCGTCCTCAGTAATTTTCAATCCAAGTTGTCAGACCCTGGTGGCTTGTCATTTTTTCACCTCTTCCACACTCACTTTACAGAATTCATAATGACAACGCTCATCTCTAATAATTGAGTTTGTTATACTTGGATGTGTAGGTTCGGCGTTTATTGCTGGCATGTCATGCCTAAATTTGCTAAACTTGCCAATGAAAAAGTAGTTGCAACATCAGTGGGTTTTGTAATGAATGAGCCATCTGATTTAATAAATGATGGAGCTGAGTTTGCCTTTTTGCCCAAAATGTAATTTAAGGTGCGCCAAAGCTTTTTACTATCACTCTTTCTAAGCTGTGATCCTGCCGGAGGCTCTTCTGCACGGAGAACACTTACCAGTTCGTACATGAAGTCTGGGTCTGTGTTACTCGCCAACAGGTCCGTGCTGGTCAGCGCCTGATCAGCAAAAGTATAATTTTGAAAGAAATCCCCAAAGGGAAGATCCATTCCACTGATGCCGGGCTAAGGGGAAATAAACATTCCAAACTATTCAACCTGTTGCAATTCCTGTTGTCCTGTTATAATACTCTGAAGAACATGTTTAAATACTGCTTTTCCATTTCAGAGTGAACAGAGATAATTATACTGAACAAAAATAAAAATGCAACATGTAAAAGTGTTGGTTCCATGTTTCATGAGCTGAAATAAAATATCCCAAAAATGCTCTATATGCACAAAAAGCGTATTTCTCTCATATTTTGTGCACAAATCTGTTTACATCCCTGTTAGTGAGCATTTCTCATTTGCCAAGTTAATCCATCCACCTGACAAGTGTGGCATATCAACCTTGTGCTGGGGACAATAAAAGGCCACGCTAAAATGTGCAGTTTTGTCACACAACACAATGCCACAGATGTCTCAAGTTGAGGGAGAGTGCAATTGGCATGTTGACTTCAGGAATGTCCACCAGAGCTGTTGCCAGGGAATTGAATGTTAAATTTCTCTACCATAAAGCCGCCTCCAACGTAAGTTTAGAGAATTTGGCAGTATGTCAAACCGGCCTCACAACCGCAGACTGTTGCCAGGGAATTGAATGTTAATTGAATGTTTACCACAACAGGCAGGACCTCTACATCTGGCTTCCACACCTGAGGGATCGTCTAAGGGGGAGGGTGGGGTTGCTGAGGAGTATTCCTGTCTGTAATAAAGCCCTTTTGTGGGGAAAAACGAATTCTGATTGGCTGGGCCTGGCTGCCAAGTGGGTGGGCCTATGCCCTCCCATGGCTGTGACCCTGTCATGTGAAATCCATAGATTAGGGCCTAATTTATTTATTTCAATTGACTGATTTCCTTATATGAACTGTAACTCAGTTAAATCTTTGAAATTGTTCCATGTTGCGTTTATATTTTTGTTCAGTATAGTTGTAGTTTAAAAAGAGGCAATCTGTTTTAAACTAAGGTCACGAGGCATTTATAAGTTACATTCTGTAAGAATCAATGGGTATATATAAAATGAACTTAAAAGTAAATAAAAAAAAGGTTAATTAATGGATGCACCAAACGCAGATTGCCCCTTTAACATTTAGTTAAGCATGGAGAGTAACACTGAACAAACAACAAACAACAATTGTGGGGTTGTGTCAGCCTGGATAAAAAGGGGAATGTTCCCATGGACGTGGGAAAATGCCATAGGCTGTCTGTCCACTGACAGCTGTATCAAAATACTTTTCTAACTAACCGGCTCATTGTTCCATCTGTGGCTATATCATCCACAGTGTAATTGCAGGGCAACTTGACTGAGGTCTGTCAGTTTTAGGCTACAGACTGTCCATTAACTGTCCAGCAACCTAGCTGTTTTCGCTTCAGAAGTTGGTCAATTGCAAGACTATTGGAGAGACAACTGGCTAAAGCTGGACCACTTCTAAAAGAACCCTCCCTTCCATTACCTGAGGCATCGCCGAGCACCGATCTCTGTTCCTTATTGTGAATTTTTCCTCCACCTCGTGTCCCAGTCGTCTTCGGATGATGTCAACCGACAGTAGAAAAATCTATGAGTTAAGTAACAAAAAGAGTCTTCTTTATTGTGGAAAACTCTGTGAACTCATGGAAGTCTAGTTCTCGTCTGATGCCTTGTGTCTGGAGAGAGATGAGAACACAGGGGGAATGGAAGGGTTTAATTAGTAAGATATTACATATGTTTGCACATTTCCCCTACTTCACCGCCTACGATCTTATACAACTCAAACACATAATACTGTCACTTAGCCTGCAAGCTGAGATTCTGTGCAGATCGTCAAACACGGCTTCTGAGAGCGACTGTCAAGACCAGCTGTTCATTTAAATCAGAACACATAGCCTACTTCTATCAACTCTAGTGTGATATATCTTAACTCATGACTGTGTTGGTGACACTCAGTGCAAAACTGGGGGGGGGGGGGGGCTTCCATGTTTGTAAAAGAGACATAGTCGAAGCCGAGCAAAGTTGCAGACATTGTCCGGTTGCAGCATTTCAGATCCAGAAAATACACTGGGAGCCCTCCCTGCAGGCAGCAGATTAGTTTGATGCGAGACAGAATGAGCATTGAATAAACACTGTGTCTAGGCTATTTTTAAAATGACTCTAGCTAGCTATCATTCCCCGCTGCCAACGAAGAGTCACAAAGAGAGAGGGAGCAGAGTCGCTGGACCCCGTTTGCATAACAAATCATGAGAAATATGCTGGGGAGGGAGGGCACTGTGCTAGCCAGCTGTGACACAGAGCAAAACAACCCAGCTCCTCTAGTGGCGGATGACATTTTCCACCTGGTTTGCCAACTCAGTCAAATGAGCTTCTTATCACCCCTGTCTGCTTTTCACACAGCAGCTTTTGCCCGCAGAGGAAAAACACCAACAGAAAAACACCACCTCCTCTTCTCTCTGCCTGCCACAGCATCACACAGAGACACACAGACACGGCAGCATAGCCTGCAAAGCAGAGCAGTAGCACTGGCTGAAACTAGTTACGCATACCTAGTCAGTATGTTACTGGTTACACATACCTAGTCAGTATGTTATGCATACCTAGTCAGTGTGTTACTGGTTACGCATACCTAGTCAGTATGTTACTGGTTACGCATACCTAGTCAGTATGTTACTGGTTACGCATACCTAGTCAGTATGTTACTGGTTACGCATACCTAGTCAGTATGATACTGGTTAAGCATACCTAGTCAGTATGATACTGGTTAAGCATACCTAGTCAGTATGTTACTGGTTACGCATACCTAGTCAGTATGTTACTGGTTAAGCATACCAAGTCAGTATGTTACGCATACCTAGTCAGTATGTTACTGGTTAAGCATACCTAGTCAGTATGTTACGCATACCTAGTCAGTATGTTACTGGTTAAGCATACCTAGTCAGTATGTTACTGGTTAAGCATACCTAGTCAGTATGTTACTGGTTAAGCATACCTAGTCAGTATGTTACTGGTTAAGCATACCAAGTCAGTATGTTACGCATACCTAGTCAGTATGTTACTGGTTAAGCATACCTAGTCAGTATGTTACGCATACCTAGTCAGTATGTTACTGGTTAAGCATACCTAGTCAGTATGTTACTGGTTAAGCATACCTAGTCAGTATGTTACTGGTTAAGCATACCTAGTCAGTATGTTACGCATACCTAGTCAGTATGTTACTGGTTACGCATGCCTAGTCAGTATGTTACACATACCTAGTCAGTATGTTACTGGTTACGCATACCTAGTCAGTATGTTACTGGTTAAGCATGCCTAGTCAGTATGTTACATATACCTAGTCAGTATGTTACTGGTTACGCATGCCTAGTCAGTGTGTTACTGGTTAAGCATGCCTAGTCAGTATGTTACTGGTTACGCATGCCTAGTCAGTATGTTACTGGTTACGCATGCCTAGTCAGTATGTTACTGGTTACGCATACCTAGTCAGTATGTTAAGCATACCTAGTCAGTATGTTACTGGTTAAGCATGCCTAGTCAGTATGTTACTGGTTAAGCATGCCTAGTCAGTATGTTACTGGTTAAGCATGCCTAGTCAGTATGTTACTGGTTAAGCATGCCTAGTCAGTATGTTACTGGTTAAGCATGCCTAGTCAGTATGTTACTGGTTAAGCATGCCTAGTCAGTATGTTACTGGTTAAGCATGCCTAGTCAGTGTGTTACTGGTTACGCATGCCTAGTCAGTGTGTTACTGGTTAAGCATGCCTAGTCAGTATGTTACATATACCTAGTCAGTATGTTACTGGTTAAGCATGCCTAGTCAGTATGTTACATATACCTAGTCAGTATGTTACTGGTTACGCATACCTAGTCAGTATGTTACTGGTTACACATAGCTCACCTTAAAAGCAGGATGTGTTGATGAGTCTTAAAAGGCCATGTGCTGTGAGTGCAGTCCTGGTCCTGAAAATACACCCACCTGTTAGAGCCACTCAGATGAGGGCGATTGTGTTTTTGGAGGCACTGTGGGGAAGCCCTTGCTGCAATGTGCTGATGCCATGAGAAACTGCCTGCCAGCCTGGCTACTGCACTCTGCCATTTTAATATCTTTGTCCTCTCTACACAGAAACATCCCCCTGGACATTAAAAACACACTGCGTGATGCCTTACTGCAACAGTTTCTAAAATGCACGCTACAGAGTAGGTCTCTCTCTTACGCTTACGATTGACCACTCACTTCCTAGTCAGATTTCTCTGATGATAGGTTTCTGTTGATGGCAGAATATGGAGATGAAAGGAAGGCAGAAATAATTGCAGATTTCAGACATAAACAACTGTGTGCCCCACACCCGGTATTGACAGCACTGTAGTCCATCTAGATTAGGACAGGCTACATGTCTTAGCCTTGTTGGCGAAAAATTTTGAAATAGGAGATCACGACTAAAACATAATGGGCTCTTCAGTATGCTATGCAGACAGGTTAAGTCAGTTTACCATGGGCACTGACACATGGGTCACAATCAATTATTTATATATACACTAGATGACAGACAGGGAGCACTGTTCTGAAGCCACCGCTGATCCATTTTACTACTCCCCCACCGCTGATCCATTTTACTACTCCCCCACCATTGTAAAAAACACTTTGGAAGCTATAGAAATGCATTTACTAAAGTCTACATTGGTTTTTGCCACATGTATTCTATCACAGACACCTTAAAGCATCCTTTTTAAAATGGTGTTATGTGAGCTACACATGCAAATCAAAAATATAGCAAGCCATTTTCCTTAAAGTTACATTTTTTAAATATTAATGTTACTGTCCCCACTAAAACCTCAAAAAAACACAAGTACATGTAACTTTGTCCTTGAAATATTTCTTTGAAATACTGTGTAATTCCATTCCTTCCTTTGGAGGACTGCTGCTGAGGATTACCAATATGGCCGACCGGTGGCTTCAAAGCCTCTCATTGGCCAATAAATAGCATCAGCAATCTAGTTTTTGTATATATCATTGGTCACAATGGATGTCACAAGCTGCTCCTGACGGACATTAAACTTCACTATGCATTAGCTGGCTTCAAAGGTCTCAACACAATTGGAAAGGCATTAAGCCATAGGCATTAAGCCACAGGCATTAGGAAACATGAGCCCACTTCACAATCTGATCGTGTGGGGAAAGAATGACAGATACAAGGGACAGTCATACTCCTGTACCAACATCAGGGTGGGAGGGTCTCACTCACAAGCACACAAAAAACATTGAGGCTAAATTGACCATTTAAAAAGGGGTGGGGGGAGGGTTCTGGGTATACTTAAACCAGATATAAAGTATTTAGAAAATATAATGGACCTACATCTTTTTTATAACTATTATCTTTACAACCATGGAAAGGGGGATACCTAGTCAGTTGTACAACTGAATACATTCAACTGAAATGTGTCTTCCGCATTTAACCCAACTCCTCTGATCCCTGACAACAATGAGTACAGTTACATGCACACAATAATAGAAATCCGGCCTTCTTGGTCAAATTTCTGCAAAGAAACTACTACCAAATGGACACCAATAATAAGAAAACACTTGCTTGTCACAAGAAACATGAGCAATGGATATTAGTCTGTCCTTTGGTCTGATGAGTCCAAATTTGAGATTTTTGGTTCCAACCGCCATGTCTTTGTGAGACGCAGAGTAGGTGAACGGTTGATCTCCGCATGTGTGGTCCCCACCGTGAAGCATGGAGGAGGTGGTGTGATAGTGCTTTGCTGGTGACACTGTCAGTGATTTATTTAGAATTCAAGGCATACTTAACCAGCATGGCTACCACAGCATTGTACAGTGATACCCCATCCCATCTGGTTTGCGCTAAGTGGGACTATCATTTGTTTTTCAACAGGGCAATGACCCAACACACATCCAGGCTGTGTAAGGGCTATTTGACCAAGGAGGAGAGTGGTGGAGTGCTGTATCAGATGACCTGGCCTCCACAATCACCCTGACCTCAACCCAATTGAGATGTTTGGGATGAGTTGGACCGCAGAGTGAAGGAAAAGCAGCCAACAAATTCTCAGCATATGTGGGAACTCCTTCAAGACTGTTAGAAAAGCATTCCAGGTGAAGCTGGTTGAGAGAATGCCAAGTGTGTGCAAAGCTGTCATCAAGGCAAAGGGTGGTTACTTTGAGGAATCTAAAACATATTTTGATTTGTTTAACACTTTTTTGGTTACTACATGATTCCATGTGTGTTATTTCATAGTTTTGATGTCTTCACTATTATTCTACAATGTAGAAAATAGTAAAAATAAAGAAAAACCCTGGAATGAGTAGGTGCCCAAACTTTTGACTGGTATTGTATATAAATATCGTCAAAGATAATATTGTGATACTCTACTTTATCAATTGCTACCCCATCACCAACTGATACGCTTCACCAAAAAATAAAAAAAATAAAAACATTGGTGTAAAGGCCAACATAGGTATATTTTAGAAACACAGGGACCTCTCCTGTGCCCCTTTTGCAGCACACCAAAAAAAGCTATCACTAGCATATCCAGGTCACATATTATTTGCTAATATTGAAGGTAGTGTCCTACAGAAAAAGCTCCGCTTCCATGCTGAACTGAATCCTTGCCACGTGTGTGGGCTTTATAATATAATAACAGAGAGATAAAAATCTCAAGTGTGATAGGCCGATTTGGTAGTGGTAGCAGGAATTATTTGTTGTCATCTCCATTGGCTAATTAATTACACACAGAAATAGCTATGTTCTTTACCACTACAATAGAAAAGTAGGCTATAAACATGGCAAGATGAGTCATGCAAACTTATACTACCGGGCAAATTCTATCAATATCATGCAAGCATATTTATAGGTCTAGGGCCAATACCAAAACAAACCTGGATGCAAATGCAGTACCAGCAACCTTATCATAATTAACTAACTACGCCTGAGACACAATACAGAGAAATGTCCTAACTTCAAGGGTTGTTTGTTTACCATTAAAAGTTCAGTGTACATCTAGATAGACTAGATGTTTTAAATTGCATTGATTTTGTCTGCAAGACTGGCAACATTTGAGATACTGTACTACCAATATACAAAATTACCTGCTTCATGATTATTGTTGAATTTCTGTAACAAGGATGTTTAGGTCCGTTTTGTTATCTCAGTTATTACCATGTTATTATCATCACAAAGTTAACCAATACACTGAGGCAGACATCTTTCTTTCATGCACTCTGAAGGATATCCTCCTGGTCTAACCACCACAGCTGGTAATGACAACCTTGCTTTGAGGACATGTTGAGCAAAGAGTCAAGACAAGAATGTGTGTGGTATTCTCAGCGTGCAGCGCACTCCACATCAAATTTGCAACACTGGTCACCCCTAAGTTTACAGGGGAAAATCGATCATGTAGGAAAGAATTACAGCAGAAATGGGCTAAAAGTCTTCAGATCTACCACCTATAAACTACGCTGAACAAAAATATAAACGCAACATATAAAAAAGTGTTGGTCCTATGTTTCATGAGTTGAAATAAGATCCCACAAATGTTCCATACACACAAAAAGCTTATTTCTCTGAAATGTGTACAAATGTAAGCATTTCTCCTTTTCCAAGATAAGGGGTGTACTGAGCAGTATTTCTGTCGGAAATAAAGCCCTTTTGTGGGGAAAAAACTCCTGAGTGGGGGGCCTATGCCCTCCCATGACTGTACCCCTGCCCAGTCATGTGAAATCCATAGAATAGTGCCTCATTTATTTATTTCAATTGACTGATTTCCTTATATGAACGGTAACTTAGTAAAATATTTGAAATTGTTGCATGCTGCATGTATATTTTAGGTTCAGCATAGATAGAGGACTAGATGTCTAGCATTACACGCGATGAGAATGGACGATCTAACGTTAACTACACAGCATAATACCTCTGCAATATCTGACTTTCGGGAAGAGACATGGCCAAATGTATATATTAGAGTACAGGATTGTAGTGAGCAATAAACAACAAAAAAATACAATCACTAATCAACTGAATTAATAGTTTGAGGCTGACTCAACATGGATCCCAACACAAACAAGTACAACGTCAAACTAACGTACTACTATCCTGGGCCAACACCCACGTAATCCAACAGCCCTATTGGTCAAAGCGCAGTTATAGCCCGCCTCCAGATATGCACGAATGGTCGGCTTTGCTGTCAATAGAAAGAGATTTCATTGTAGGTTGAGACTGAAAACAACAAGCAATTTAAAAGGATTGTTTTTGTGGCCTAAATAGCTGACTAAATACATGCAAAATGACCCCTTGACAGGCAGAATTCGCATAGGAGATCATTTTTACTGAGGTCTATGTAATCATCTTATCATAACTTACTGAGGGAACACGCATATCTAGTTAGTCAATATTATAAACACACGACGTGGATATCTCGGTGACACTGAACAAAAGTAAACATTGACAACCGTCCCGACTAGCTGACGCCCTTCAATCCCCGAAATGCCAATTTGTCAACAAACTCGGTCAAATGCTGTCTTTATTCTTTGCTCAATTTACCTAGAATGTTCTAGATCTTTTTCTCGAGCTCTGTAGCAGCATGGTGGGGGTGGGGGCGTGTACCCTAAGAGGATGTTGATTTTAGTTGACCCAAAAAGCATTAATGGGGTAATGCCTGATTCACAGCACCTTGTTTCACCACCCGCATGACCCCCCCCGCAACAACAAAAAAATATATCACAAAATGTCAATCTTGCAAATAAAAATAATTTCGTAAACAAAAATTCAAGCTATCGAAAGGAACTACATTGTGCACGCACATATCTACAGTTGTCGTGATACAACAAAAATGGTTTGTCAAATAAGTAAGCCGTTTTAGTTCAGCTGGATTTAATGCGAAAATAGCTCAATCTTGTTCCCTACCAACTAGCTCCAGTATGGCCTCCGTCCCGCCCCTCTCACAGCCGCACGATATAACCAGCTAACCAAGACAAGAGATAACAAGCATTCAACGAAGCAACATTATCCACAAAGTTTGGCAAATGGTTTTTAAAACGTTCAGCTCACCTTTAGAAACCCCATATGAACGTTTTGTGTCGTGTTTCGCTTCGTGTTTATTCCTATCTGAGCAATAACAAAGCAATTTCAATGGAGTCCACGCTGCCTTTCTCTTGCGTTTGTTTTGTTTTTCTTCTTCCTGACGGGTTCCTTGGTAAGCGCGTGACTACATAGTCACGTGGTCCCTCACTGACCAATCGCACTGAAGCTTTAAGATTGACCCAAAACATTGCACCTAAATTACAGTATACTACTGCACACAATGCAGAGCATTGCACACACTTCAGATGCTATAATACAATTATCCAGACATTTTTATAATAGGGAAGTAATATAAATACTTTAATAATGACACTTATATATTTCCAAAGGCTCTAAGGTTACACTTGCTTGGTGCAAGCATGAAACTCAAGTCATTAGGGTTTACAAATATTATACTGTACATTATAAATACCATCTTTGATTAGATCTGCCATAATGCTATATGTTATGTACTGTGATTTGACATTGTTACGATGTTGGGAAAAATTTGTCTGGGGCAAGATAAACATGGAACATACAGACTAGGTTAACTCATTTAGTCAACATTACTGCCTGTACAGAAATTGCTTGGGCACATTGTGTCCCCAAAAATGTACATACAGTCCAAAAACAAAATCACAAAGTGGATTTTGAGGCGCCTTCAAATATTAATTATAACAGACAAATAAACAAGACAACATGAGTTTTGAGAAACACTTAAAACTGATAGGATGAGCAAGGTAATGTGAATCCAATCATCGCTGAAGATCCTATATCATACATTCAAAGAGCATTTAACTTAAAATACTTAGTAACTGTGTGGTTAATAAAATACATTTTAACAAAGCCAAGGATTCCATTGGTGGGAGGGTCTGAGCTCAGGGCCTTGTGGGAAAGTCTGGAGGACTTAGATCTGCCTGCACTCCCCGGCCACATGCCAGCCCCCCCCCCCACTCCCTCTCTAGCAATAGAAGAGGGTATTACTCAGCAGTAAGAAATAAAACAATCACTTTCACTCACTGATGCTTTGTGTATCTCAACGACTTGCCCCCTCATTTTCAAATTCCTACACAGATATAGCTTCCCTAGATATTAACTGATTTACAGGCTAGCATGACTTCCATTTGCAAGCTATTTCAGTATATTTATTACCATGATTAGCCACCATGCTTCTACACCTGCATTGCTTGCTGTTTGGGGTTTTAGGCTGGGTTTCTGTACAGCACTTTGAGATATCAGCTGATGTAAAAAGGGCTATATAAATAAATTTGATTTGACCATTATCTTAGGTAAACCAAGAGTCAGATATAAAGTTTAAAAGAAGCTAAATGGACAGGTTTATGATGCCTTTGTCCTTGGTCCTCCTGGGCCTTTCTCAGTCATTGAGGGCAGAGTCAGCGCCAGTGGAATTGCAGATACCAAATAGTGTCATTACTCAAAGCAGGTCCAAACAGTGGATTCATCTGGGAGAGAATGGCTATCAACCAACTGTGAAAGAACAGGGACGAGAGAAAAAAAAACATTATGATGGCCTTTCAATTAGCATATTCATTATGCACTCTCATCTGCTTCAAGCACTCTTATCATCTTTGTGTTGAATTCATCTTTAATTTGAACAAAGCCAGAATGTGGATTTTTTTTTTATTTAGATCCAATGATGTAAAAGAAAGAATGATGCAACATACAATAACAGTATGTACTGTGGAGTGATCAATGAAATACAGTTTAATGAGAACAAAGGAGTTGTTCAGCAAACCTCTCTCCATCATGAATTCCCTAAATTTTACTGAGGAAACAATGCACTGTGCTTGTTTTGTACATTTGCTTTCAATGTTGTGGCCAGCTACTGTCGTCAGCTGGTTCATTAACACAAAGGCTCAGTAACACACAGGCATAGGCTGCTCCACAAGCTCAATATTTATCAAAAAGAGTTGCTATGTAAATAGATGCAGCAGACAATCCAAGTAACTGTTTGCTGTTTGTTTTGACTGTTTCCTGGGTCCGCCTGGATGGATCTGACTGTGCTATAATCAGGCCAGCTGTCATATTTGGCAGCAACTAATAGCCCACACTCTGGTATTTGTTCTGAAGCACAGAGACCCTTACCTTATCCATTAAACACTGATAACTGGCAAGAGTGGTTTCATTAGGCAACATAGTTTGAAGGGAGAATCTGCTATCCTTTTTTCCCCCACTTTTAAATTGATGATATATAGCTATTGGTTCTTGAAGAATATAACTTAGAATTGCCTCACGAGCTTTGTTTAACTTTCTAACCCAGAACCCAAAATAAGCTTGTTTTCCTCTGTTGTTTAAAAACAATGTAATTGTAAACAAACAATATATAGCCTCAAAACATGATTAAAACGATACTTTTTATATCTTGTATCCATAGCCCTGTCTGTTAATTTGAGTGGTTACATTTCTCTAGCCCCGTCCCTCAGCTGTTTACAGAAACAGTGGCGGACTGACCGCTTTGTAAATAGTTTGAACTGCAGATTGCCCCTTTAAGTGGTGCTATCTGTAAAATGTGAATACAGACTAAATAGACAAAGTGAACAGAAGGTTCATAAATACTTGAACAGATCCCCAATTAAAGATAGTGGATTTGTAACAAAGACGTGGCTTATTGAGTTCCTTGCAACTTCTCCCAGTTTTTCAGGGCAAAGTTCACCAATTTGATCCTCGTGTGAATCACACTGGTTTCTCACACACTTAAATACAAAAGGCTATTCTGTTTCTTTCACATTCTTGGCAGAGCTATGGAACCAATGAAGGCACACGATGCCTTGTATTTACTGCCCCCTACCGGTGGAACAATATAGCACATATGCATGCCTATCAATGTTTTTTAAATTTGTATATATATATATATATATATATTTTTTTTTATTTTATTTGTATTTATTAACAACAAATCAATACAAAAAGTACATGGGGAACACAAGTATATATAAAGAATATACAAAGGACATTTGGGCTAGGGGCGGGGCTAGGGGGTACAATATCACATTCCAGCATGACAACAGGTTTTTGTTGGCAGAGTATTTAATTGTCTTAAAATATAGTTACATTTATTTTTGCAAGGTAAGAAAATGTGGTGTTTTGTTTCCAAATTACGTTTGTGAATATGAGTTGGCCAAAAGAATAATGAAATTAATTACATACAATTGTTTCAACTTATTTCTTTCATAAGTAAAAAAAATCCAAGCAGTACATCTCTCCATAATAGTGTTAAATCTTCATAAATGTGTTCAATTATAAATCTACTGATGTCTTGCCACACATTCCTTACATGAATACAATGCCAAAAGAGATGCAACACTCTGGTGGTCATTACAAAAAGTACAATTTGAATGCATGTTTTTATTTTTTATTTTACTTCTTCATATAGTGGTTGGCAGGATAATATTTATGACTAATTTCAAAATAAACTTCCTTAAATGTTGTTAATAAGTAGGTATGTGTGCTTTGTCACTAGCTAGCTCATAGGTCACTAGCCTGGCTGACGCACGACCCACGTGACTACACTGCTCTGTCGATAAAAAAAAGAACAAACAAGTTAATGAAGCCTGTGCTGTATAGCAAAACATCTATACATTTCACAAGGGATAAAACAAATCGTGATACTTACAACAAGTAGCAGCAAACTGCAGTCAATACTAGCATGGTAATGACGACCCTGTGAGAAGCAGATATGGCCATTCATACAGTAATGCGATGGAATAAACATGTTATTTTTCTAAAGTTTAAAGCCACACCATCAAAGAGTGGGCCATATCAAAAACGTAATTTGCTTATACATTTCATGAACTTTTTGTGATATAATATCGATATTATACAATAAAATCCGACAGACAGGGTTATTTTTCATTCTCATCTCTTTCACATTTCCTGCACAGTAGAAAATGAATTCTGCCCCGCAATACTCACCCTCTGTTTGGTCCCTTCGGAATAAACCATGGTACCACCCCTCCAACAAATCCCCAAAACAGCGTAACTATAACCATAGGAATGGCAAAAGCCATGTTGCGTCTTATGATTTGTTTGTTGATTTAAGAATGTTGATTTAAAACCCGTTTACTGTCTAATGCCTACTACATTAGACTAAATTCACGAGAAGTCCATGAGAACTACAGAACTTTAGTAGCACATCGGGAAGTCAGGTCACATGAAGAAGCACCTACGTCAATAATCGCGATGTATAATGCAGCCTATTGTTGATACATTGTAGAAGTGCGTAATACAATTAATGCAGTAACAAGTATTACGTTTGAGCTCCACCCTCTCTGTTTGCAAGTTACGGGCAAGTCCATGGACCGAATGTGACCTCCGCTTCCGAAATTCGAATGACGCGAACAGCTGTCAAATCGTGATTTGTCCAAATAACCAGTGATGAAAAACAGAAGCACCAAACTATTGCTGCTAATTATCTATCGAAGGTGCCCATAGTTTAAAGACAGATCTACTGTACCATTTCTGTTTACGTAGCTTGCCCATTACCGGCAACCTTTCAGCAAGGTTCCATAGAAACAAGGCCGAGGCTACATATCCGTAGGTAACCGCCGCGTTCTGCCCCCGTCCCGCCCCTGGAAAGATCTGTATTATGTTCTGCACATGTGTTTATTTTTACTTTTACTTTACGCACACATTTTTTTGTGGTCACCCCCTCACACATTTTTCACTGTCAATCGTGAAAGATAATTCTTAAAGTTTTACTGGTGAAACATCCATGCAGCATCTGTATGCAAACCATTTGATCTCAATTAGTTTCATGGGAATATGCATTTAGATCTTCTTTGTTATGTACAGTGTTGTTTCAAATTATGTACAGTGAGCGAATTTCAGAGCAGATAGTGTTAACAAACTGTAGCCTACCTGTGTTTTGTTTCAAAGCACATATTCTGCCTAGTGGCAAGCACTGTTGAGTTGAGGACGCATGAGAGTAAAATGCCAGCTCTTGTATGCCATCTGTAAATATGAATAAAATTGTTAAATTATGAGCCTAGTTGGTTTAGCCACAGAAAAAATGAGCAACCTTCCCGCTAGCCATGATTGGCTGGAGATAATGAGTGGGCTGGACATGCCGAGAGATGAGTTCGGATTGGTCTGCCATATAGCCCGCTTCTGTCTGAGCTGGTAAGTATGTATAGCTAATCGAAGTTTAACATCGCTTTAAAAAAAATGTGTCACGTAGTACAAATGCAAAAGTGTGGCTCTCCACTTTCTGGAGGACCGAGTTTCGAAAACAGGGAAATTAGAGTATGATAGCTAAGGAGATGGAGAAAACACCTGTCTCCGGATTACATCTTCAAACTAAGGGCAACCATGGCATCCGTGACAGGGAGAAGAGTCCATCCACGATGTATACTGGTAAGATAGTCTAACTAACTACATTTTAAGTTATTACACATTTTTAATTTTGACAGAAAGTCATTTTCATTTCAAGTTAGTGTACTGTTAGCTAGCAAGCTAACGTTAGCTGGCTGGCTCGCCAGCTAACGTTATGTGTATGATCTTATTATTCGTATATCAGAGCCATTTGCTTTGCCAGTTATAGCCTAATGTTATCTAGCTAATATTGAACCTGGTTTGTTAGTTATTTGCAGATTCATGCAGGGTAGTAACATCATGAGTTGGGATTATGGTTCATTGTTTACCTAGCTAGCTAGCTACATGTCTTAAAAAAAAGACTCCATAATGCAAGAATCTATTTCAATAGAATGTCACTGCGACAACTGTTGATAGACGTAGCTGGTAAATTCGCTCTGGCTATCTACTCCGATTACATAGCATGGGTAAAATAGTCTAGCTAGCTACATTTTCAGATATTACACGTTTCTAATATTGACAGAAAGTCGTTTTCATTTCAAGTTGAAGTGTACTGTTAGCTAGCTAGTTAACGCTAGCTGGCTGACTCGCTAGCCAACGTTAAGTGTATGATCTTATTATTCGTAACTCAGAAGCATTTGCTTTGCTAATTATAGCCTAATGTTTGCTAGCTAACATTGAACCTGGTTGGTTAGCTACCTGCAGATTCATGCAGGGTATTAATGTCATGAGTTGGGATTATAGTTCATTGTTTACCTAGCTAGCTAGATACATGTCTTAACAAAAGACTCCACAATGCTAGTAATTATTTCAATAGAATGTCATTGTTACAACTGTTGATAGACTTAGGTGGTAAATTCGTTCTGGCTATCTACTCTGAGCGCAAAATAACTGATGAATTTACGAACACTTAACACCCGTTGAATATGGCCGGTGTCAGTAAATGTTGGCAAAAAAGCGTAAATTGTTGCCAGTAGCAGAGTTGCTGTCACCAACGCTCTGGATAACATGAAAACAGCCTAACCAGCTCTGCTAGGGCAAGTAAATTGGTCAGTGAGCTGTTCTCTCGTTTGTGTCTGGAAGTAGCTAGCAAGCTAGCCAATATTAGCCAGTTAGCTTGGGTGCTTGACTGTTGTTGTTGTTGTTAGGACAGAAAGCTCGGATCAACCCTTAAGGAGATGGGTGGGGCTAAAGCTTAAGAAGGCGTGAACGATGCTCGGATCAACCCTTAAGGAGATGGGTGGGGCTAAAGCTTAAGAAGGCGTGAACGATGCGTGAACGAAGGCCATTTCCTCAAAAGTGAGGTTACAAGTTTATCAACTTTCAAAGCAGAATTACTTTTCCCATTGTTCAAATTTTGCTACATAAGACTTTATTAAAAGAGCACCATTCGCCAGAGTAGCCTATTCTCTACTAGTAGAGCTGAGATTGTGCGTATGTAGAGAATCCGGCACATGTGCAGAAGCTTCGGGACCTTTAGCCCCTGGGAAGAGCGGTCCAGAAAAGTCCGATCGCAGCCACTCCGTAGAAACAACCCCTGCAGCTACCCTGAGTCTGAGCCTGTGGGGGTGGGGTGTCACAGCTCAGTCTTGATCTAGTCCATCAGATCTTTCTGGTCGACCATCTCCAGCTGCCTGCTCCAGCGGTGGTAAGCCAGCAGAGCAATGTTCTTGGCAGCACTGAGCTCATCTGTGTGGCAATAGATATTCCATAAAAAATCTGCTGTTTTTAGCTACAATAGTAATTTACAACATTAACAATGTCTACACTGTATTTCTGATCAATTTGATGTTATTTTATTGGACAAAAATGTGCTTTTCTTTCAAAAACAAGGACATTTCTAAGTGACCCATAAACCTTTGAATGGTAGTGTATTTTAAATAGTTTAACACATTTTTGGTTACTACATGATTCCATATGTTATTTCATAGTTTTGATGTCTTCACTATTATTATTCTACAATGTAGAAAATAGTAAAAATAAAGAAAAACCCTTGAATGAGTAGGTGTGTCCAAAATTTTGACTGGTACTATATAAATATATACACTACATGGCCAAACGTATGTGGACACCTGCTCATCAAACATCTCATTTCAAAATTATAGGCCCTAATATGGAGTTGGTCCCCCCCTTGCTACGGGGAATTGCTTCCATTTAGCCACAAGAGCATTAATGAGGTCGGGCACTGATGTTGGGCGATTAGGCCTGGCTCGCAGTTGGCGTTCCAATTCATCCCAAAGGTGTTCGATGGGGTTGAGGTCAAGGCTTTGTGCAGGCCAGTCAAGTTCTTCCACACTGATCTCGACCAACCAGTTCTGTATGGACCTCGCTTTGTGCATGGGGGCATTCTCATGCTGAAACAGGAAAGGGCCTTCCCCAAACTGTTGCCACAAAGTTGGGAGCACAGGATTGTCTAGATTCTAAAATGTCATTGTATACTGTAGCGTTAAGATTTCCCTTCGCTGGAACCCTGAATCCATCTCACTCTCCACTGAATACAGGCAGTTGACGTCAACCCTTCAGTGAATATTCAAAAAAGTATTAAAATAACGAGATGTATCCACCAATCCAAAGAAAGGAATAGGCGGGAGACTGACAGCCCGCTGTTCCACACTGTGGACAACAATAAGCTTTTCGTCATTATATCCAATCTCTGACCCTAGTTTGTTTCAGGTGGCAGCATCGTATTAGTGGAAGCCTAGATTATTCTCAGTGCAGGCCTGGCTGTGGCTAGATATGTTGCATCTGGGACAATTTTAGCTAACCCAAACCTAATTTTCCTAACCTGCCACAGTAATTATTCTAACCTGCCACGTTAATTCGCCTAAGCTGCTACAAAAAGTCACTTCTTCTGCTAGTCAAAACCAGCAGACCTGCACTGAGAGCAGTGTGCGTATACACTAATGCGATATAGCTTTCAGGTGAGAGCTTTCACGTGGTCCTTTGTTTAAAGGCTGTGTACGGTGTTGGTGCTTTGCTAGTCATTTCTGTGAGAGCAACCATTTTGTGACCATGACATTTTAAAGTATATATTGAAAAAAAAGTGTTTATTTATTTGTATCAAAGTTTAATTAAATTATAAAGGTTATTTACTAGTAGTTGACCAATTTCCCAAAACTGTGACCCAAAAACTATTGCAAGCAAAACTACTGCATTATATACCGAATAAACATTTTGAAGCGGGGGGCGCTGAGGAGTATTTCTCTGTAATAAAGCCCTTTTGTGGTTGGCTGGTCCTGGCTCCCAAGTGTGTGGGCTTGACTCCCAAGTGGATGGTCCTATGCCTTCCCAGGCCCACCCATGTCTGCGCCACTGCCCTGTCATGTGAAATCCATAGATTAAGGTCTACGGTCTAAATGAATTTAAGGTCTAAATTAATTTATTTCAATTGAATGATTTCCTTATATGAACTGTAACTCAGTAAATCCTTTGAAATTGTTGCATGTTGCATATATATATATATATTTTTCAGTTTAGAAAGAGCTGGTACTAACCTCAGGAAGCATTTTCAAGTTATATTCTTCAAGAATCAATAGGTATATCAATTAAAAACCAACAGTTTAATATCTAAACATTCCAAACTCTTTTCACATGAAGTTAAATGGACAAGGAGTACCAATTATGTTTGATGTGCCTAGTACAAGTGCATTCAAAATGTAGAATTTTCATGCACCCTCTTCACTTAAATGTCTTCCTATGCCTTAGGCCAGCCAGATCTTCAGATATTTTGTGTACGCCTCTCCTGTTTGTGTGACCTTCTGTTGTGGCTCACACCGCAAGACATGCACAAGTGCATGCAGAGATGTCATGATTCTTTCTCTATCACACACACACACACACACACACACACACACACACACACACACACACACACACACACACACACACACACACACACACACACACACACACACACACACACACACACACACACACACACACACACACACACATCTTGATATCACAAGATAAACAAGACTCAACCTCAATGGTTTCACTGAGGGACATTCCCAGGTATTGTGCAAGGCCATTGTGCTCCATATGTTGTTGTTTTCCTGTAGAGCTGGAACAAACTGTTCATAAAGATGGATGTCCAGCTACATTTTCTCTATCATTTTGGAGGCCAGAGGTTGCTCTCTCCCTCATCCCTCTCTCTCTCTTTGACCAGAGGTTGCTCTGTCCCCCTCCCTCCCTCCCCCCTCTCTCTCTCACACACACCCCCACCCACACATAGGAAAGCAATAATTATTGTTGTCATGCTAAATGTATGTATTTGGTTTATTTTGTTGATCAAGTCTAACCTTGATCACAACTGATAAAAACAAAAGAAAGACAGCATAGTTGTATAGTCATCAGTGAAGATTAGATCGAAATAGATGACTTATGGTGGTTGGTACCAGGTCACAGGATTTCCCCGTCGCAACCCACGGAGTTTACAGAGCGGAAACGCTGTATCGAATACTTAACCACATTTCCTCCTGTTCCGGCTTCTGGCGTTTTCTCAACAGACATTGGTTGAAACCCACCATCCTTTATGTTTACATTAACATGAAAATGGAAAAAACTAAATTGTTATTTGTCCGATGTTGCAATTTATTGAGAATGATTGAAAATGATGTCTGTTTGGATATGCGCATGTACGCGTCATGAGCATTGTCATATAGTTGTGCAATCGCTCTATGTGCAGTGGGATAACAAAAGGGACTTTCCGTGACTATATTGGAATATACGCCTATGCAAATGAGCAGTCGTCGCTTCCCTTATATACCAACTACTACGTGAGGCCCATCATGAACGCTGTGAGTTTGGAGAAGGCGGCTAATGATCTCTCAGTGCGCCTCTTTACCCAGACAGCACGGCAGGATGATTCAGCAGTGGCACGGCCGTGATGCTGACAGCACTGTTGCCAAAATGACTCATCCTGATGATGAAGCCAAAGAAAGAAAAAGGAGAGAAAACCTCATGGTAAGTACAAAAAGAAAGTGACTAACTACCTCATGAAAGAACCCTAGGCTATAGGGGTAAATAAGAATGGTCTAAGCTGTCTAATTTGTATTCAAATTCATGGTTATTTTATTATTAAGAGAACTAGGCCTGTACTGTCTATGGGCCTATATTTAAATAAAAGGATTAACTCGTGCAGAATGCATTCAGAGGTGAGGTTACAGCATTTAAGGGTTTATACTATTCTAACATTAGGCTACCCATCTCCCTACAATGTTAAAGTGCAATACTTTATAGTACTCTATAATATACATAGGTTACAATAATGTAATTTCAGGATAATCGCATATATAGCGTCATTAATCCACCTGAAATAGACCCATGTCTAATAATGTTGTTGAATTATCAAAACGTATTGCTAAAATGGAGACTATAGCCTAATTAAAAAATGTAAAAAAAACGCATGGAAAGAGATTGTTAAACATTTTTTATTCGATACACAATTATAACCCTAGTAATTGTAACTTATTGAAACATTTTCTAAATATGTTGGCAACTAGTACAATTTTCCTAAGGCAATTTAATAATTTAGTGACTACAAATAACTTCTGATTAAATTGTTTAATTACTAGCATATCAACCAACAAACTGCTATTACAGTTTATGCCACAACTAAGGTATCATTTTTTATTTAAAACAGTTTATGAGAATTCATGCGCTACATGATGGAATACCACAACACTGTGTTGTTAGATAGTGAAACCTAACCTTTAATGTAAAGTCATTTGCTTTGAAGAAAGAGAGGTCTACTTCAGCTCTAAATAATGTTGCAACAATAATAATAACAATAATAACAGAAACCAAAGTAATATTCAGATAAATGCACCAATTCTTGTTATTTTATTAGTCTAGTATTTTTTTATATCTATTTTTTTTATTGCATATTAATTAATTATTTTAATTTATGGGCAAATATCTGCTTTGAAAATAGTCAAATTAAAGAGCAATGTCCAGATTTGAATTTAATTGTTCAAATCTTTGAACGGGCCTTTCATTTAATATTTTCTTAGTGAGTTCCTGTTTTTATGCTGGATTTTTGGCAAATGGTACTATTGTGTTTCAGTCACGTGCCCTGCGTTGAAGAATAGAAACCTACAAATATAAAGTTCTTTAAAAGTTAACATTTTACACTGGAAAACCTGCTATCTGTCATCGGCCTACATTAAATAGGGACATGACAGTGTTTAACTTCGGTACAGCATCATGGGAATGTAATGCACCAATGCTGCAAAAATACAAGTGATCCTTGGAGGTAGCCTACAATAAAAATAAAATCAAGTCTGACATATTTCTTTTTCAAGGGATAGTCTGTTTACTCAGCCACGGTATCATGTCCTTTGTACATAAAGGTATTACACTGAGACAGAATCAATCACAGAATACTTTTCAAATTTGGGAATAGTCTACATATTTTAGATGACATTTTTCATACTGATGTAACTTTTTAAAGTGAGCTATCTTTTAATTGAACTCATGTAGTAAATAAACGGTATGGCTGTTTTTTTTTGTTTAATTGATTGCATCACTTTACAGGAAGGATGAGCTGTTCATTCATCTGTAAAGGAATGTACTGAACACACCCTGAGTTCTTAGCTTTGAGAACTGAATTCCAAGGGTTGTATTTCTGAAGTCAGCCCATGGAGCTCAGTTCTTAAGCCTGGATGCTCCCTAATCTTGCACAGACAGATATGTGACCAGAGCAACCTAAAACGGCAAGAAATAACCCAAAGTAAATACCTCCATTGCATAGTATTATTACTCAAACATCAATCTTGTAAAAAAAATTATTTCAATCAAACCCTGGATTTGATTATTATGCTGTACACATTTGTCTTTAACCCCTAACATTTGTGATATTTTCTTGATTTTAAAGTGTACTTATCTTGCAGATATCACCTGCCTGTTCTTATGCTGTGATAGCCATTAGTTAGAGACTATCTGTCAGTTTGAATGACTATTCTCTAAATGGGCTCTATGGCTCCTTCTTGTCAGTAGGCCTTATAGAAGATATTGTAGATTAAACATAAATAGACCAGGCTGTAATTTTAGGCCAAAATATTGTATCTTTGGTTTACTCAGAGCTCAAGACGGTTGCTGCTGATTCTGCTCAGTGTCAGCCTTTTTCCATGGTGAGCTAATTTTGAGAATATACAAATTAACAATGAAAATGTCGTAATATTATTATTATTAAATATTTTGTTTATGTTCCACAGCTGAAGAGGACACGGATCAAAGCAAGATCAACTCACTGTGGAACTTTCTCACCATCCTTTATAAAACAAGTCAAAGTATCCATTCATTAATCACTACCCACCCAGCACAAATAAACAGCTTGCACCAAGTATCGACTATATGCATTGTAAAGCGGAGCATGGTCCATATGGGCAGCCACAATGTGTCTCCCCTCTTTTCTCTAGTTTGGCCTCAAAACTGACAGTTGGTAGATTAGTTAACCAAAAAATGCAAGTAATTCATCATGGAGACGGGGTTTAATGTAAACAGTATGTTGCCCCTAGAGGTTGTTTCCATGATGATGAAGGGAGGAGATGAGCCAGATGGATCTCTGCATACAATTTATGACGCCAATAAATCAGTATAAATGCATATGGTTCCACGACTGACACACACAGACACACACAGACACACACAGACACACACACACACACACACACACACACGCGTCTTTTAAGAGGTTCCCAAAAAGAACAATGTGTCCAGTTCATTATGTTTTGTTATTGACAGAGGCAGGGAGAGGGACTGGAGAGTATGAAGTTAAAACTTCTTCGGGATCGGTGTCCCTTCCACGGGACGGTTGAGCTAACGTAGGCTAATGCGATTAGCATGAGGTTGTAAGTTACAAGAAATCTCCCCAGGAGATAGTCATATCTGATATTGGCAGAAAGCTTAAATTCTTGTTAATCTAACTGCACTGTCCAAATTACAGTAGCTATTACAGTGAAAGAATACCATGCTATTGTTTGAGGAGAGAGCACAATTTTGAACATGAAAAGTTATTAATAAACACATTAGGCACATTTGGGCAGTCTTGATACAACATTTTGAACAGAAATTCAGTGGTTCATTAGATCAGTCTAAAACTTTGCACATACACTGCTGCTATGTAGTGGCCGAAATCTAATTTGCACCTGGGCTGGAATAATACATTATGGCCTTTCTCTTGAATTTCAAAGATGATGGTACATCATATTATCTTTTACCAGATCTATTCTGTTATATTCTCCTACATTCCTTTCACATTTCCACAAACTTCAAAGTGTTTCCTTTCAAATGGTATCAAGAATATGCATATCCTTGCTTCAGGGCCTGAGCTACAGGCAGTTAGATTTGGGAATGTCATTTTAGATGAAAATTTAAGAAAAGGGGTGGATCCTTAATTTGAAAAACATTACAGAATTCACAATACACTAAGTGTGCGCCTTCAGGCCCATATTTCACTACCACATATCTACAACACAAAATCCATGTGTACATGTGTGTGTATATGTCCCCAGCTAGCCATGTTTCCGTGAAACGGAGTATGTTACAATCCCGGATATCTCTTTGGAAAGCAACTCTTGCCCTGATTTTGTCGACTTTGTTAACTAGGGACTGGACATTAGTGAGTAATATACTCGGGAAGCGGTGGGTGGTGTGTGCGCATCCGAAGCCTCACTAGAAGACCGTTCCGGGCACTCTCTCCTCCGGCGGCGTTGTTTTGGGTCGGCCTCTGGAGTCAGTTCAAATGCCCTGGGAGGTGCAGACAAAGGATCTGCTTTGGGAAAGTCGTATTCCTGGTCGTAGTGCTGGTTGTGCTGGTAAGTTGACGTCTCGCTGATATCCAATAGTTCTTCCCGGTTGTATGTAATAACACTTAAGGTTTTCTGGGCTAACAATGTAAGAAATAATACATAAACAAATACTGCACAGTTTCCTAAGGACTAGAAGCGAAGCTGCCATCTCTATTGGCGCCATCTTGCTAAGCATATTGTCCATGTGTCACGTCCTGACCCTAGTAAGATGTCATTTTCTATAGTAGAGTAGGGCAGGGTGTGACGGGGTGTTTTGGGCTCTATGTTTTCTATTTCTATGTTTTAGTTCTAGTTTTTCTATTTCTATGTTGGGATTGTTTGGGGTTGATCTCTAATTGGAGGCAGCTGATCCTCATTGCCACTGATTAGAGATCATATTTAAGTAGGGGTTTTTCTCATTGTTGTTTGTGGGTTATTATTTTTTGAGTAGTGTGTTTTCCTCTCTGCGTCACGGTTTGTTGTTTTTGTGTTTTCAAGTTCTTTATGTATGGCATTCAGTTTCACGTCTAATAAATATGTGGAACTACGAACACGCTGCATTTTGGTCCAATCCTTCGAACAGCCGTGACAGAATAACCCACCATAAAAGGACCAAGCGGCGTGAGGAGAAGTACTTGGAGTCGTGGACTTGGGAGGAAATATTAGACGGTAAAGGACCCTGGAGCCAGGCTGGGGAGTATCGTCGCCCGAAGGAGGAACTAGAGGAAGCCAAGAGGGTGCGACGTTACTACGAAGCGCTATATCCACCTATAATCAAGGTGGAGAGGCAGACTCATAAAAAAAATGTTTTGGGGGGGCATAAGGGGAGTTTGTCAACATCAGGGGGAGCCCTGATCGAACTTCCCGTGCCTATCGGAGAGAGCCGTGGAGCAGACAGAAGTCAGTACAGGAGTCAAGCACGGAGCTCGACGTGAGATTCCGAAGGGAAGTACTGGCAGAAAGAGCACGGCGGAGTGGGCGTGCGGAGGAGCGAGCGATGAGTTACGGTGTGGTGCGCACTATATCGCCCATACGCACTCACAGCCCGGTGCGGTCGGTGCAAGCTCCTCGCCGGTGTAGGGCGAAGATGGTCATTGAACCCGGAAGGAGTAGGCCTGCTCAGCATGCCAGGTCCCCAGTTCGCCTACATAGCCCGGTACGTCCTGTTCCTGCTCCCTGCACTCGGCTTGAGGTGCGTGTTACCAGTCTGGTGCCACCTAAGCCAGTTCCACGCATCAGACCTCCAGTGCGCATACCCAGTCCGGAGTGTCCTGTTCCTGCTCCCTGCACAAGTCCTGAGGTGCGTGTTACCAGTCTTGAGCCACCCAAGCCAGTACCATGCACCAAGTCTCCAGTACGTATCCATAACCCGGTACAGCCAGTGCCTGCTGTGAGCACTCGGCCCTTAGCGCGTCTCCCTAGTCCGGTGAGACCGATGCCTGCTCCTCGCACTCTCCCTCCAGTGCGCCTCCATAGCCCAGTACGTCCTGTGCCTGCTCCACGCACTCGCCCTGAGGTGCGTGTTACTAGTCTGACGCCTCCTAAGCCAGCTCCACGCATCAGGCCTCCAGTGCGCCTGCCCAGTCCGGGGTGTCCTGTTCCTGCTCCCCGCGCTCGACCTGAGGTGCGTGTTACCAGTCTGGTGCCACCTATGCCAGTCCCACGCATCAGACCTCCAGTGCGCATCCCTAGTCCGGAGCCTCCAGCGACGCTCCTCAGCCCGGAGCCTCCAGCGACGCTCCTCAGCCCGGAGCCTCCAGCGACGCTCCTCAGCCCGGAGCCTCCAGCGACGCTCTTCAGCCCGGAGCCTCCAGCGACGCTCCTCAGCCCGGAGCCTCCAGAGCCTCCAGCGACGCTCCTCAGCCCGGAGCCTCCAGCGACGCTCCTCAGCCCGGAGCCTCCAGCGACGCTCCTCAGCCCGGAGCCTCCAGCGACGCGCCGGTCTGCAGCCCAGTGTCTTCAGCGGCGGTCTGCAGGCCAGTGTTTTCAGCGGCGGCCTTTAGCCCAGAGTCTTCAGTGGCGGTTGGCGGTCCGAAGCCTCCGGCGATGATCCATGGTCTGGTTCCTCCGCACATACAAAAGCGGGGGGATCAGCGGGCGGTGGGGGTACTACGCCCGGAACCAGAGCCGCCGCCATAGACATTAGTCACCACCCTACCCTCCCTTTGTGTTTTTTTTTTTTTTTTGCATTCGGAGTCTGCACCTTTGGGGGGGGGGTACTGTCACATCCTGACCCTAGTAAGATGTCATTTTCTATAGTAGACACGAGTTAAGTAAACTGAAGGACTGTAATATGGTCTTGGCAGTCCTGATGCCTTGTGACACTGGTCATTAGGCTACGGCACACTGGAGATTTCACAAGAGTTATCCAGGGATTACCAAGAGCACAGACCCAGGCACTCCATGACTTTCACATGGACAATATGCTTACATTGATAGCTGCTACCTAATAAGTGAAAGCACCATAGGCTAATTATTATGTAAACCCTTCATCATCATCATCATTAAATGACGTCATGCCTGAATAAGGAATGATAACAGATCTGGTTCAGATAAATAAGCTATATTCTCTCTCCAAAAAGGGGCTTTGGACACCAAAAGAGACCAATAGAGACCCTCAGGCACAGTAGACAATTCTCACGCAACCAACAGACGCAGCATGCTGCCATTGACAGACAGAGCAGTGCTCCCATAGAGATAGATAGAGTACTCTAGAGCCCAAAAGCCCATTTTAGCATGAGCAGCACCATTAAATGTTTTAGTCAACTGGGTGGGACTTCCTGTGGGTTAAAGAAGGATCAAATGAGTTCATCCAGGACATCAGGAGGGATCAGCCAATGAATTAAACTCGTGACCAAACATTCCATAACTGCAGGTAGCAGTAAATCGCAAACCTTGGCTTTACGCCTGTTTAAACAACACACTCTAGGTGGCAGTATGCACCCTTTCAGTAACTCATAGTAGTAGAAGAATAAAATGTACTACTTTAAAATGGAGATGGCCTCATTGGCGCTGCCCAAGCTCTCACAGGTGCCATAATGAGACACATACAATAGCGTAATGTCTAACATGCTGACCAGACCGCTCGCACGCACGTGTGTGCCATCGCGCGCATGTTGATTTTGTTCACTTACACCAGACGCGATCAAGACACACAGGTTTAAATATCAAAACAAACTCTGAACCAACTATATTAATTTGGGGACAGGTCGAAAAGCATTAAACATTTATGTCAATTTAGCTAGCTAGCTTGCTGTTGCTAGCTAATTTGTCCTGGGATTTCAACATTGGGTTGTTATTTTACCTGAAATGCACATGGTCCTCTACTCCGACAATTAATCCACAGATAAAATGGTAAACCGAGTTTGTTTCTATTAATCTCTCCTCCTTCAGGTTTTTTCTTCTTCTTTGGACTTTATATGGCAGTTGGAAACCAACTTTAACATGCATTACCACTACCAACTGGATTGGAGTGTGGACCTCAGTTCATCTTTCAATCACCCACGTGGATATATTCTCCTAAAAACCAATAAGGAGATGGGAGAGGCGGGACCTGCAGTGTGGCAAGCGTCATAAATAGAACCAAGTTGTATTTTAGCGCCTGGCTACGCAGACACACATTGACGCGCGAGCAGTGTGGTCAGCATGTAAATCTATGGGTGCTCCCCAGCCTCGCCTAAAATAATAACACCGATGCTTCTGTCCTCCTCCCTCCATCAACCCCCTCCCTCCAGGAGTGGATTGGCCACCTGGAAATTCTGGCAAATGCCAGATAGTCTGGACAATCTTTTGTTGTTGTTTGGGCTGGTTGAAATTGACACCCCCAAAAATATTTAGTTTTATATATAAGGGCCTGTTCAGTTTTACATTTTTTTATAATTTTTGCGCAACTTCTCTGTTGTACTAATCTATAATTTGCCTTTGGCTGGTCAGTGGGCAATGGTCGGCCCCCCTACCAAGATGGGACGGCCCTGTTTTCTGTTGGGCTGAGTTGAGGTCACGCAAACTCACATTCAAAATCCAATGCGGCATCAACAAAGAGACCTGTTCCCACTCTGTCTTCAGTTAGATAGCCAAGATCATGGATCGTAAAAGAGCACATTCTACACACACTCAAAATGTCCTATTTTTTGTCCAGCTAAAACCATGATTTGATCAAACAGTAAAGTGCATTATCCTTATGATTCCTGTAAGGAAAGTATCTGCCCTTGCCCCTGTTTCGCTGGGGCTTGCTGCTATGATGAGCAAGCCACTCCCCCATGAAAAATTTGTTCTGATCGTATAACATTTCAAAATGCAATTGCGGGAAAAACACCACTTTGGAAGCTTCGTCAAGTTTGTCCCTGTCGAAGAAAAGAGGGTTTCAGCTTTCTGTAGGTATAATCTTTATTTCTCAACTATCAATATTCAGCTCAATAGCAACTATTTTACAACCAAGATATTTGATACGGCTTGGAGATACGGAGCAGCGCAGACACCAAATGCGCACTAGCTATTGCGAGGACATTGGCCTATTTAGGTATTTAGAGTTAGCAATCTAGTTCATGTGTTTTGAGTTTCCACTTTCTCAGGTGTTGAACCCCAAATTAATTAGCCCATGACATTAGTGCAGAAAAATATGCAATTTCATACCCAAGTGTACAAGTTAGTGGCACCAGGGGAAAATATTAGTCTGCAACCCTGTAATAGTAATGAACACTTCGAATAGGTGATGATTCAGGGGAACATGTTAGTCTGGAGCCCTGTAATAGTAATGAACACTTCGAATAGGTGATGATTCAGGGGAACATGTTAGTCTGGAGCCCTGTAATAGTAATGAACACTTCGAATAGGTGATGATTCAGGGGAACATGTTAGTCTGGAGCCCTGTAATAGTAATGAACACTTCGAATAGGTGATGATTCAGGGGAACATGTTAGTCTGGAGCCCTGTAATAGTAATGAACACTTCGAATAGGTGATGATTCAGGGGAACATGTTAGTCTGGAGCCCTGTAATAGTAATGAACACTTCGAATAGGTGATGATTCAGGGGAACATGTTAGTCTGGAGCCCTGTAATAGTAATGAACACTTAGGGTAGGTGATGATTCAGGGGAACATGTTAGTCTGGAGTCCTGTAATAGTAATGAACACTTCGAATAGGTGATGATTCAGGGGAACATGTTAGTCTGGAGCCCTGTAATAGTAATGAACACTTCGAATAGGTGATGATTCAGGGGAACATGTTAGTCTGGAGCCCTGTAATAGTAATGAACACTTCGAATAGGTGATGATTCAGGGGAACATGTTAGTCTGGAGCCCTGTAATAGTAATGAACACTTCGAATAGGTGATGATTCAGGGGAACATGTTAGTCTGGAGCCCTGTAATAGTAATGAACACTTCGAATAGGTGATGATTCAGGGGAACATGTTAGTCTGGAGCCCTGTAATAGTAATGAACACTTCGAATAGGTGATGATTCAGGGGAACATGTTAGTCTGGAGCCCTGTAATAGTAATGAACACTTAGGGTAGGTGATGATTCAGGGGAACATGTTAGTCTGGAGTCCTGTAATAGTAATGAACACTTCGAATAGGTGATGATTCAGGGGAACATGTTAGTCTGGAGCCCTGTAATAGTAATGAACACTTCGAATAGGTGATGATTCAGGGGAACATGTTAGTCTGGAGCCCTGTAATAGTAATGAACACTTCGAATAGGTGATGATTCAGGGGAACATGTTAGTCTGGAGCCCTGTAATAGTAATGAACACTTCGAATAGGTGATGATTCAGGGGAACATGTTAGTCTGGAGCCCTGTAATAGTAATGAACACTTCGAATAGGTGATGATTCAGGGGAACATGTTAGTCTGGAGCCCTGTAATAGTAATGAACACTTCGAATAGGTGATGATTCAGGGGAACATGTTAGTCTGGAGCCCTGTAATAGTAATGAACACTTCGAATAGGTGATGATTCAGGGGAACATGTTAGTCTGGAGCCCTGTAATAGTAATGAACACTTCGAATAGGTGATGATTCAGGGGAACATGTTAGTCTGGAGCCCTGTAATAGTAATGAACACTTCGAATAGGTGATGATTCAGGGGAACATGTTAGTCTGGAGCCCTGTAATAGTAATGAACACTTCGAATAGGTGATGATTCAGGGGAACATGTTAGTCTGGAGCCCTGTAATAGTAATGAACACTTCGAATAGGTGATGATTCAGGGGAACATGTTAGTCTGGAGCCCTGTAATAGTAATGAACACTTCGAATAGGTGATGATTCAGGGGAACATGTTAGTCTGGAGCCCTGTAATAGTAATGAACAGTTCGAATAGGTGATGATTCAGGGGAACATGTTAGTCTGGAGCCCTGTAATAGTAATGAACACTTCGAATAGGTGATGATTCAGGGGAACATGTTAGTCTGGAGCCCTGTAATAGTAATGAACACTTCGAATAGGTGATGATTCAGGGGAACATGTTAGTCTGGAGCCCTGTAATAGTAATTTAGAATTTAGGTATTTTATTAGGATTCCCATTAGCTGTTGCAAAAGCAGCAGCTACTCTTCCTGGGGTCCAGACAGAACATGACACATAATACAGAATGACATAATACAGAACATCAATAGACAAGAACAGCTCAAAGACAGAACTACATACATTTTTTAAAAAGGCACACGCAGCCTACATATCAATGCATACACACAAACTATCTAGGTCAAATAGGGGAGAGGCATTGTGCCGTGAGGTGTTGCTTTATCTGTTTTTTTAAACCAGGTTTGCTGTTTATTTGAGCAATATGAGATGGAAGGAAGTTCCATGCAATAATGGCTCTATATAATACTGTACACTTTCTTGAATTTGTTCAACTCTTAGCCAAGAGTGACTGGCATGCATAGCATTTATATCAGCCTTCTGATTACAATTAAGAGCAAAACGTGCCACTCTGTTCTGGGCCAGCTGCAGGGAAGATATCCTCCTCCCTCATGTGGTACCCTTCCTGCAGGCTCATCCTGACATGACCCTCCTGCATGACAATGCCACCAGCCGTACTGCTCGTTCTGTGCATGATTTCCTGCAAGACAGGAATGTCAGTGTTCTGCCATGGCCAGCGGAGAGCCCGGATCTCAATCCCATTGAGCACGTCTGGGACCTGTTGGATCGGAGGGTGAGGGCTAGGGCCATTCCCCCCAGAAATGTCCGGAAACTTGCAGGTGCCTTGGTGGAAGAGTGGGGTAACATCTCACAGCAAGAACTGGCAAATCTGGTGCAGTCTATGAGGAGGAGATGCACTGCAGTACTTAATGCAGCTGGTGGCTACACCAGATACTGACTGTTACTTTTGATTTTGACCCCCACCCTTTGTTAAGGGACACATTATTACATTTCTGTTAGTCACATGTCTGTGGAACTTGTTCAGTTTGTCTCAGTTGTTGAATCTTGTTATGTTCATACAAATATTTACACATGTTAAGTTTGCTGAAAATAAACACAGTTGACAGTGAGAGGACGTTTCTTTTTTTGCTGAGTTTATAAGCTTGCTGCCAGCTCTTAGCAAACTGTTGGAAAAAATAGTGTTTGAACAAATACAATGCTATTTCTCTGTAAACAAATTAACAACAGACTTTCAGCATGCTTATAGAGAAGGGCACTCAACATGTACTGCACTGACACACATGGCTGATGATTGGTTGAAAGAAATTGATAATTAGAAGATTGTGGGAGCTGTACTGTTCGATTTCAGTGCAGCCTTTGATATTATTTACCATAACCTGTTGTTGAAAAAACGTATGTGCTATGGCTTTTCAACCTCTGCCATATCGTGGATTCAGAGCTATCTATCTAATAGAACTCAAAAGGTTTTCTTTAATGGAAGCTTCTCTAATGTCAAACATGTAAAGTGTGGTGTACCGCAGGGCAGCTCTCTAGGCCCTCTACTCTTTTCTATTTTTACCAATGACCTGCCACTGGCATTAAAAAAAGCATGTGTGTCCATGTATGTTGATGATTCAACCATATACACCTTCAGCAACCACAGCTAAGGAAGTCACTGAAACCCTTAACCTCCCTGGGCAAGGTGGGACGCTTCCCTAGTCAACAGCCAGTGGAATCGCGTGGCGCAAAATACAAATACCTCATAAATGCTATAACTTCAATTTCTCAAACATATGACTATTTTACACCATTTTAAAGACAAGACTCTCGTTAATCTAACCACATTGTCCGATTTCAAAAAGGCTTTACAGCGAAAGCAAAACATTAGATTATGTCAGGAGAGTACCCTGCCAAAAATAAATCACACAGCCATTTCCAAAGCAAGCATATATGTCACAAAAACCAAAACCACAGCTAAATGCAGCACTAACCTTTGATGATCTTCATCAGATGACACTCCTAGGACATTATGTTATACAATACATGCATGTTTTTTTCAATCAAGTTCATATTTATATCAAAAACTAGCTTTTTACATCAGCAAATGTGATGTTCAGAACTAGCATACCCACCGCAAACTTCCGGTGAATTTACTAAATTACTCACGATAAACGTTTACAAAAAACATAACAATTATTTTAAGAATTATAGATACAGAACTCCTTTATGCAATCGTGGTGTCAGATTTTAAAATAGCTTTTCAGGCGAAAGCACATTTTGCAATATTCTGAGTAGATAGCTCGGCCATCACAGGCTAGCTATTTGACATCCACCAAGTTTGGTGCTCACCAAACTCAGATTTACTATAAGAAAAATTGGATTACCTTTGCTGTTCTTCGTCAGAATGCACTCCCAGGACTTCTACTTTAACAACAAATGTTGTTTTGGTTCGAAATAATCCATAGTTATATCCAAATAGCTCGGTTTTGTTCGTGCGTTCAGGTAACTATCCGAAGGGTGACACGCGGGCGCATTTCGTGACAAAACATTTCTAAATATTCCATTACCGTACTTCGAAGCATGTCAAACGCTGTTTAAAATCAATTTTTATGCTATATTTCTCGTAAAATAGCGATAATATTCCAACCGGGCGACGTTATATTCATTCATAGACTGAAAGAAAAACATGGAGTCGTCTCGTGCACGCGCACTCCACTGTCATTGTTCCCTGCCTGACCACTCACAAAAACTCAAAAGCTTTTTTTCGCCCAGAGACTGCAGAGACGTCATTCCACTTTCTGGCACCTTCTCAGAGCCAATGGAAGCCTTAGAAAATGTCACATTACAGCAGAGATGCTGTATTTTTGATAGAGATGCCCTAGAAGGAGAACAAATTGTCAGACAGGGCACTTCCTGTATGGAATCTTCTCAGGTTTTGGCCTGCCATATGAGTTATGTTATATTCACAGACACCATTCAAACAGTTTTACAAACTTGAGAGTGTCTATCCAAATCTACTAATTATATGCATATTCTAGTTTCTGGGCAGGAGTAGTAACCAGATTAAATCGGGTACGTTTTTTATCCGGCCGTGAAAATACTGACCCCTATCCCAAACAGGTTAAAAGATCCTTCATTTGTGATAGACACCACTGTCTTCAACGGTACTCCCGCTGGCTTTGGTCTTTGTCATGGTAACTAGACAGCCACAAACCCGTAATTAACACTTAGGGTAGGTGATAATTCAGGGGAACATGTTAGTCTGGAGCCCTGTAATAGTAATGAGTGGAGGCAGGTAGCCTAGTGGTTAGAGTGTTGGGCCAGTAACCGAAAGGTTGCCTGATCGAATCCCTGAGCTGACAAGGTAAAAATCTGTCGTTCTGCCCCTGAACAAGGCAGTTAACCCACTGTTTCTAGGCCATCATTGTAAATAAGAATTTGTTCTTAACCGACTTGCCTGGTTAAATTAACAACAACAAAAAACACACAAAAAAACCCACTTAGGGTAGGTGATGATTCAGGGGAACATGTTAGTCTGGAGCCCTGTAATAGTAATGAGTGGAGGCAGGTAGCCTAGTAGGGTAGGTGTTGATTTAGGGGAACACACATGACAGGTACTAATTTGCAACATATATCTGAAGTCGTTAGCTTGCCGTTTATAATGTATAAGAATTAAGCAGACAGACAGAGAACAAGAAGTAGCACAGAGTAACAGCAGAGAAGATGCTGAGACAGACAGACAGCGCCACAGGGAGGCAAACCAAATGGCTAGAGCAGAGACATGGTTATAGAGGAATTTCCATTTTAGTCATTTAACAGATTAGGTTTGAGTGCCTTGCTCAAGGGCACACCGGGAGATGTTTCACTTAGTCAGCTCGGGGATACAAACCAGAAAACTTTTGGTTACTGGCCCAACGCTTTTAACCACTAGGCTACCTGTTGCCCTAAACAGTTGTGTTTTTGTGTTTTTACATATAGCATTTGTTTTAAACATGAGCTGGTTAAAAAAGAGGATGAGTACCATGTCTTGCCTGTCACTGGTACGGTGAAGTGGGCTGGTGTGGATAAAATGCCAGGGCTGAATTCTTGTCCCAGTCTGCCCCTACCTCCATAGCAGCCGACTCCAGCAAAAATAACATTCTCGTGTCCTGCTGGCGACTAGGGGGAAGAAGCATGGTTTATGAGAGTAGCATAGCGCGCGGAGACCTCTCCTCTCTTCCTGCTAGGTTAGCGCTGAAGGAAGGATTCCCGTTTATATAAGGCGATAAAAAGTAATGCCGGAGACCAAGACCATGACCTCTCTCCAGCGCTTAGTTTCTTTCCGCTTTGTCAATGCAGTCGGTGTAGAGTAGCCTACGATCTGGACTTGATAGTGATGCGCAGCCAACAACAACCAAAAAGATGAAATGCTTCTCCCGGTACCTACCTTACCTCTTCAGACCCTCGAGCACCATCCTCTCCTCCAGCTGTCACACCGAAGGTAGGCTACGGACCTATCATGTTATTGCATGTGTGTGTGCGCGCGCGCTTTTCTGTGGGTACTGGGCAACCAGCAGGAGGTTAGGTCAGTTCGGGAGCCATCGTACATGTATTTATAGAGAAGAACAGAGCAATACACCCTGCTCTCTGCCGTTTCTTTTTCTAGGCGTGAACAGCCATAGTCAGATTGAAATTTCAAACCATGTGAAGTCGGGAGATACCGCTGTGGAATTGGCTGGGTTTCATTTGTAGGCCTATATTTGCATAATTAATGTACTGCAAGCTTGTGTAAGGTGTACGAACTTTCAAGACAGGACATAGAACCTTTCTCCCTCAGCCAAAGCTGAACAGAGTAGCAACTCTACTATGGTGGCAATAAACTGCCTGCAACACTGGATGCTGTTAAAAAATAAGAGAGACAAGCATGTGCCATTTCCTCAGTCCAACATGGTGGTCAAGGACAGGTCATCTGACCATGACAACCAAAACGACGTTAATAAGTAAGGCTTCATAAGAGCCAATTCATTAGGCAACAATACACTGAGTATACCAAACGTAAGGAACATCTTCCTATTATTGAGTTGAACAGCCTCAATTCATCTGGGCATGGACTCTACAATGTGTCAAAAGCATTCCACAGGTATGTTGGCCCATGTTGACTCCAATACTTCCCACAGTTGTCTCAAGTTGGCTGGATTTCCTTTGGGTGGTGGTGGACCAGGGGCTCCCGAGGGGCACAGCGGTCTAAGACATTGCAACTCAGTGCTAGAGGCGTCACTACCGACCCTGGTTCGGTTCCAGGCTGTATCACAATCGGCCGTGATTTGGAGTCCCATAGAGTGGTGCAAAATTGGCCCAGTGTTGTCCGGGTTTGGCCGGGGTAGGCCGTCATTGTAAATTAACTGACTTGCCTAGTTAAATAAAGGTTAAATAATAAAAATACACACAGGAAACTTCTGAGAGTGAAAAACCCAGAAGCGTTGCAGTTCTTGACACAAACTGGTGCGTCTGGCACCTACTGCCATACCCATTTCAAAGGCACTTAAATATTTTGTGTTGCCCATTCACCCTCTGAATGACACACACACACAATCCATGTCTCAATTGTTTCAAGGCATAAAATCCTTCTTTAACCTGTCTCCTCCCCTTCATCTACACTGATTGAAGTGGATTTAACAAGTGACATCAATAAGGGATCATATCTTTCACCTGTATTCACCAGTCTGTGTCATGGAAAGAGCAGCTGCTCTTAATGTTTAGTATACTCAGTATATATGGTAATACAAGGTTCCTGCTTTTACATTTACATTTTAGTCATTTAGCAGATGCTCTTATCCAGAGCGACATACAGTAGTGAATGCATACATTTCATACATATCATACTTTTTTTTTTTTTTTTCTGTGCTGGCCCCCCGTGGGAATCGAACCCACAACCCTGGTGTTGTAAACACCATGCTCTACCAACTGAGCTACAGGGAAGGCTTTTACTTTAAACTATTGAAATATTGATGTGATGTGTAGGTTTGACATAAGGCCACCACACTAGGCCTATGTCATCTCACTAAGCTTATGTCACCTCACTAGGCCTATGTCAAAACTAGCCTACTGTAAATAATATTTTGTAATTATACAATTGTTGTAATTTGTTTATTGAAATAGTATGTCTCATTAACATGTATCCATGTTTGTTATATATTAAAAGTGCCTGATTATTGAATTCTACATTATTACAGCTATTAAATAATACAGCGTGTGGCTCATCAATCTGGTGAGATTTGCCAGCTATAGGTAGCGTGGCCTGCTCTGCTCTGGCTGCATAGTGACAGGACATGAGGGCCTGCCAAGAGGAAAAAGGCCTCCTGTGGGGACTGGGGCTGGGTTAAAATAAAAAAAAGTAGGACAAAGCACATCACAACAAGAGAGACACCACAACATTACATAAAGAGAGACCTAAGACAACAACACAGCATGTTAGCAACACAATATGACAACAACACAGTAGCAACACAGCATGGCAGCAGCACAACATGGCAGCAGCACAACATGGTAGCATCACAAACATGGTACAAAAATGATTGGGCACAGACAACAGCACAAAGGGCAAAAAGGTAGAGACAACAATACATCACGTAAAGCAGCCAACAGTGTCAGTAAGAGTGTTTACAAGCAGAAACTCAAATCAAATCACATTTTATTGGTCACATACACATGGTTAGCAGATGTTATTGTGAGTGTAGCGAAATGCTTGTGCTTCTAGTTCCAACAGTGCAGCGTTATTTAACAAGTAATCTAACAATTCCACAACAACGACCTAATACACACAAATCGAAGTAAAGGACTGGAATAAGAATATATAAACCGGAAGTACCCGTCTCTCGCTCCGTTGAGAAGTGGTCACCAGAATCAGAGATTATGTTACAGGACTGCTTTGCTAGCGCTGATTGGGATATGTTTCTAGACTCTGCAGATAACATCGACCAGCTAACCACCTCCGTCACCGGCTTCATTAGAAAATGTATCGGTGACGTTGTCCCCTCGGTGAGGGTTTGCTGCTTCCCCAATCAAAAGCCCTGGATTAACATTGAGGTTTACACTGAACTAAAGGACAGGGCTACCGTACACAGAGCTATTGTAGACAACCCTGAGGCTATGGCTGAGGACAGGAATAAGTACAAGAAGTCCCCCTACGACCTCAGCAGTCATCAAACGAGCAAAAGGACAACAGGAATAAGGTGGAATCATGTAACACAGGCTCCATCGCCCAGCGCATGTGGCAGGGGCTACAGTCCATTACGGATTACAAAGAAACACCCAGCCATGATCTGCCCAACGATTCCAATTCAATTCTAAGGGCGTGGGAAACATATGTTTACATTGCCAAAACAAGTGAAATGGATAATAAACAAAAGTGTTTTTAAATAGATAATAAGCAAAAGGTAAAATAAATAAACATAAATATAGGTTGTATTTACAAGTGTGTTTGTTCCTCACTAGTTGCCCTTTTCTTGTGGCAACAGGTCACACATCTTGCTGCTATGATGGCACACTGTGGTATTTCACCCAGTAGATATGGGACTTTATCAAGATTGGATTTGTTTTCTGTGTAATCTGAGGGAAATATGTGTCTCTAATATGGTCATACATTTGGCAGGAGGTTAGGAAGTGCATCTCAGTTTCCACCTCATTTTGTGTGCAGTGTGCACATAGCCTGTCTTCTCTTGAGAGCCAGGTCTGCCTTCGGCAACCTTTCTCAATAGCAAGGCTATGCTCACTGAGTCTGTACATAGTCAAAGCTTTCCTTAGTTTTGGGTCAGTCACAGTGGTCAGGTATTCTGCCACTGTGTGCTCTCTGTTTAGGACCAAATAGCATTCTAGTTTGCTCTGTTTTTTTTGTTAATTCTTTCCAATGTGTCAAGTAATTATCTTTTCATTTCTCATGATCTGGTTGGGTCTAATTGTGTTGCTGTCCTGGGGCTCTGTGGGGTGTGTTTGTGTTTGTGAACAAAGACCCAGGACCAGCTTGCTTAGGGGACTCTTCTCCAGGTTCATCTCTCTGTAGGTGATGGCTTCGTTAAGGAAAGTTTGGAAATCGCTTCCTTTTAGGTGGTTGTAGAGTTTAACAGCTTTTTTCTGGATTTTGATAATTAGCGGGTATCGGCCTAATTCTGCTCTGCATGCATTATTTGGTGTTTTACGTTGTACACAGAGGATATTTTTGCAGAATTCTGCATCCAGAGTCTCAGTTTGGTGTTGGTGTCACGGATCCCTCCGGAAATTTCATCACGCACACCTGTCTCCTATTCCCACTGATTAGTATTTCTATATATGTGTCCTTTGTTCACCATGGTGCTGTCCATTATTGTTACAATGTCCATTGGTGCATGTGAGTACCTGTGCTGTGTGTTTTGGCTTTCATGCCATTGTGGATTGAACAGATGATTACAGGTCTCGTCCTGTGTGTTAATCATTGTGGGCGTGTGTTATTTATTCGAGGTTCTCCTCGCTCTTTTGTTTGGGTTTCAACCCTGTGTTTTGTATAGTGTTTGTTTGGTCTTCGTCCCCGTGCCTTTACACAGCACGCTGTAATTTGGGTACAATAAAAAACCTTATTACGCATTCCTGCCCCTGTCTCCCGAATCATTGTTACCAATGTGACAGTTGGTCCCATTTGTGAATTCTTGGTTGGTGAGATGACCCCAGACCTCATAACCATAAAGGGCAATGGGTTTTGTAACTGATTCAAGTATTTTTAGCAAGATCCTAATTGGTGTGTCAAATTTTATATTCCTTTTGATGGCATAGAAGGCCCTTCTTGCCTTGCCTTTCTTTTGGGATACCATCAACCTCACAGGCCTTTTTGGGTTGGAGGGTTTGTATTTTGTCCTGTAATTCATTCAATGTAATTGGAGAATCCAGTGGGTTCTGGTAGTCTTTAATAGTTGATTCTAAGATTTGTATTTGATCATGTTTATGTTTTTGCTGTTTGTTCTTTGTTATAGAGACAAAAAGATTGGAGAAGTGGTTTATCCATACATCTCCGTTTTGGATAGATAAGTCTTCGAGTCTATGGATTGTTCAATTACATTGAGTTGATTTCTGACGTGCTGTTCCTTCTTTCTCCGTAGTGTATTTCTGTAATGTTTTAGTGATTCACCATAGTGAAGGCTTAGACTCAGGTTTTCTGGGTCTCTATGTTTTTGGTTGGACAGGTTTCTCAATTTCTTACTTAGGTTTTTGCATTTTTCATCAAACCATTTGTCATTGTTGTTCATTTTCTGAGGTTTTCTGCTTGACATTTTTTAGATTTGATAGGGAAGCTGCGAGGTCAAATATACCGTTTAGGTTTTCTACTGTTAAGTTTACACCTTCACTATTACAGTGAAACATTTTGTCCAGGAAATTGTCTAGCAGACAAACTCAATGCATTTTATGCACGCTTTGACAACAACAACATCGTGCTGGGTGTCAGGGCCATCAGCGATCCAGAGGATTGGGTGATCTCTCTCTCTCTGAGGTCGACATGAGAAAGGTCATTAATCAGGTAAACACCAGCAAGGCCGCGGGCCCCAACGATATTCCAGAGCGTGCTCTCAGATCATGCGCAGAACAGCTGGCAGGCATATTCACAGTAATTTTCAACCTCTCCTTGTCCCAGTCTGTAATCCCCACATGTTTTAAGATGTCCACCATCATTCCTGTCCTCAAGAACTCTAAGGCTTCATGCCACATTGACTACAACCCTGTAGCACTCCCTTCTGTAATCATGAAGTGCTTTGAGATAGGGATGCACGATATATCGGTAAGCATATCGGAATCTGCCCATATTAGCTAAAAATGGCAACATCGGCATCGGCTCTATGTATAGTTTAACGCCGATGTGCAAAACCGATGTCAAAGCTGACGTGCATACCTGTATAATGTAGGTAGGTGATGTAATGATGCCACGAAAAATACAGCACTACACGTGCAACACAGCATTCCTAACCTAGCCCACAATGTCTGCTGTGTGGATCTATTTTGAAGTTTCAATGGAAGATAACATACGCAACGTTTGTGCAGCTATTATTTCCCGAGGATGGGAGAAAATGAAATCTTTCAGTACCAGAAACCTAATGACTCATTTGAAAGTGCATCAGCCCCAGACGTTCAGCGACTACTTAGAACAAAAGCAGAAAAAAACTAGGCGTTTGCTTCCAACAACTTAACAAGTTCAAGTCGCGCAGTCATTTGAAAGAGTAAGAACATTTCAGCGAGACAACTCAAAGGCGAAATCTATTAAAGCCAAGATAATGGAATTCATTGCACTTGACAATCAACCGTTCTCTGTCGTGGATGATGTTGGCTTTTGCTGACTGGTTGAGCACCTCGAGCCCCGTTACACACTACCAAGTAGTCGCTATTTTTTAGATGTTGCCCTACCGGAGTTACACAGTATTGTTTAAACGCACATCCATGAGCTACTTGCTATGGGTGTCACTGCTATTAGCTTCACAACTGACATTTGGACCAGCGACGTCAGCCTCATGAGCATGCTGAGTCTGATAGCACTGTGGGTCGACGAGGATTTCGTACTGAGGAAAGCTGTATTGCATGCTCAAGAATGTGCTGGTTCTCATACCGCTGCTGCCATTTTAATGGCATTTGAGAACATGTTTGAAACTTGGAAAATCCCCAAGAACAAAGTACACACTGTGCTATGTGATAATGCACGTAACATGACAAAGGCTTTGGAAGAATGCGGAGTCACCAGTTTGCCATGCATGGCACACACGCTGCAACTGGCCGTGAACGCAGGTGTTTTGGCCCAAGGCAGCATATCTGACACAGTGGCAACAGGTAGGAAGATAGTGGGTATTTTAAACACTCACAGCTAGCATAGAGCCCTGCGTGCAAGCAAAACAGGAGCAGCTTGGAGTGACAACGAAAAGGCTTAAGCAAGGCATTTCCACCAGATGGAACAGTACTTTTTACATGATGGAGAGCCTGCTGGAACAAAAACGAGTGCTTGGCGTGTACGCAGCCGACTAGGAGTTACCTGCAACAATCAGCACAAACCAGTGGACTCTCATTAAAAACATGAACACACTCCTAGCTCCATTCAAACTACTGACTGGAGAAATAATCTCATCAACTGCATCTGCAGCAGACGTGATACCCTCTGTCACGGCATTGAAACACCTGCTCAAAACTGCCCACACAGACCGTGAGGTTAAATCTTGCAAAAGTACTCGAGTCTGTGAACAAGCGATTTGGTGGCATTCTCTCTGAGCCTCTTTACTGTGTCGCCACCATGCTCGATGCTAGGTACAGCTACTTCGATGCAGACAAGAAACAGGGTTTACGTGAAATGTTACAGACACAGCTAAGCAAGATTAAAACGGACACAGTGACACTGCACACCGAGGAAGAGAGGCCACGGCCAAACAGAGCTGAAACTTCACTGCTTGACATGTTTGATGAAATCCTGGTTGAGAAAGAAACGACTGAACAAATGAACAACGAAACAGCAAGTAAGTGAAATAAATAGGTTTTGATTATGTTTTACTGGTAATGGGGACATACATAAATGCCAACAAAATAACTTTTTGGTCTGTGTGTGTGTGTGTTTGTGTGTGTTTCAACTATTTAACTGTACTAGAAAGCTTAAAAGGCCGCCAAAATGTGTAATATCGGTTATCGGGATCAGGTATTTAAATGTGTTTTTATATTTTTTATTATTATTATGTTTACCCATTTTTCTTCCCAATTTCGTGGTATCCAATTGGTAGTTACAGTCTTGTCCCATCGCTGCAACTCCCGTACGGACTTGGGAGAGGCAAAGGTCGAGAGCCGTTCGTCCTCCAAAACACAACCCAGCCAAGAAGCACTGCTTCTTGACACAATGCCCGCTTAACCCGGGAGCCAGGTGCACCAATGTGTCGGAGGAAGCACCGTACACTTGGCGACCGTGTCAGCGTGCATTGCGCCCTGCCCGCCACAGGAGTCGCTGGTTGCTAGTTACACAGGAGTCACTAGCTACCCTCCCTTAACCAGGACGACGCTGGGCCAATTGTGCGCCGCCCCATGGGTCTCCCAGTCGCGGCCGGCTGCGACAGAGCCTGGACTCGAACCAGGTTCTCTAGTGGCACAGCTAGCACTGCAATGCAGTGCCTTAGACCACTGCACCACTCGGGGAGGCCAGTATCGGGTTTTTTGGCAAGGGAAATATCGGATATTGGTATCGGCAAAAAATGTCATATAGGTGCATCCCTACTTTGAGAGGTTGTTTTGGCACACATTAACTCCACCATCCCAGACACCCTAGACCCACTCCAATGTGTATACCGCCCTAACAGATCCATAGATGATGCAATCTCAATTTCACTCCACACTGCCCTCACCCACCCAGATAAGAGGAATACCTATGAGAGAATGCTGTTCATTGACAGCTCAGTGTTCAACACCATTGTCCCCTCCAAGCTTGTTTGTTAGGAGTCTTGGTTTGAACACCTCCCTCTCCAACTAGATCCTGGACTCCCTGATAGGCCGACCCAGGTGGTGAGGGTAGGCAACATCACCTCCGCCACGCTGACCCTCAACACAGGGGCCACATGGGTATGTGCTTAGTCCCCTCCTGTACTCCCTGTTCACCCACGACTGCGTGGCTACGCACTGCTCCAACACCATCATTGTAACGGTTGTCATCGGGAATAGAGGACCAAAACGCAGCAGGAATGTGGATGCTCATCTTGTATTTATTTTTAAATCAAGAGAACACCAAAATAACAAAACGAACGAAGAACTCACAAACAACAAAACAGTCTCGTCATGCTCACACACGCAAAACAAGAAACAATCTCCCACAACACTACACCAAACAATTACCCATATATAGGACTCTCAATCAGAGGCAACGAGAAAGCACCTGCCTCCAATTGAGAGTCCAACCCCCCATTAACCTACACATAGAAATACCACAACCCAGAAAGAACATAGAAGTACAAAACATAGAACATAAACCAAAACCCGGAAATAATAAATCAAACACCCTACTACAAAATCACCACCCCGAACCACATAAACAAAATACCCTCTGCCACGTCCTGACCAAACTACAATAACAAATAACCCTTATACTGGTCAGGACGTGACAATCATCAAGTTTGCTAAAGATGTTGGTAGGCCTGATCACCGGCGACGATGAGTCAGCCTACAAGGTGGAGGTCAGTGACCTTGCAGCGTGGTGCCAGAACAACAACCTCTCCCTCAACGTCAGTAAGACGAAGGAGCTGATCATGGACTACAGGAAACCATGGGGTGAACATGCCCCCATTCACATCAACGGGGCTGCAGTGGATCAGGTCAAGAGCTTGAAGTTCCTCAGTGTCCAAATCAGTAAAGACTTAAAATGGTCCAAACACACACATGCACAATCGTGAAGAAGGCGCCTCTTCCCCCTCAGGAGGTTGAAAAAGTTTGTCATGGGCCCTCAAATCATCAAAAAGTTATACAGCTGTACCACTGAGAGCATCTTGACTGGCTGCATCACTGCCTGGTATGGCTATAGCACTGCCCTCGATCACATGGCGCTACAGAGGGTGGTGCGGACATCCCAGTGCATCACTGGGGCTGAGCTCCCTGCCATCCATGACATATATCATGGATTGCAGGCGGTGTGGTAGGAAGGCCCGGAAAATCATTGAAGACTCCAACCACCAAAGACAGACTATTCTCTCTACTTCCACATGGCAAGCGGTACCAGGGCATGAAGTCTGGCACCAACAGGCTCTTGAACATTTTCTATCCCCAAGCAATAAGACTGATAAATAGGTACATCTACCATCTGAGTTAACCTTGTATCTTTATTGTCCTATGTACGCACGCACACACACACACACACACACACACACACAGCTGCTACTCTGTTTATCTTATATCCTGTTGCCTAGTCCCCTTACCCCTATACATATCTACCTCTATCACTCCAGTATCCCTGCACATTGTAAATATGGTATTAACTGACTCTGTATATAGTATGGTATTAACTGACTCTGTATATAGTATGGTATTAACTGACTCTGTATATAGTATGGTATTAACTGACTCTGTATATAGTATGGTATTAACTGACTCTGTATGTACATTACATTTTACATTACATTTTAGTCATTAAGCAGATGCTCTTATCCAGAGCGACTTACAGTAGTGAATGCATTCATTTAATTTCATGGATTTTTTTTTTTTGTACTGGCCCCCCGTGGGAATCAAACCCACAACCCTGGCGTTGCACACACCATGATGGCATTGCAAACACCATGCTCTACCAACTATGGTATTAACCGACTCTGTATATAGTATGGTATTGAACTGACCCTGTATATAGTATGGTATTGAACTGACCCTGTATTTAATATGGTATTAACTGACTCTGTATATAAACTCAGCAAAAAAAGAAACGTCCCTTTTTCAGGACCCTGTCTTTCGAAGATAATTCGTAAAAATCCAAATAACTTCACAGATCTTCATTGTAAAGGGTTTAAACACTGTTTCCCATGCTTGTTCAATGAACCATAAACAATTAATGAACATGCACCTGTGGAACGGTCGTTAAGGAACTAACAGCTTACAGACAATAGGCAATTAAGGTCACAGTTATGAAAACTTAGGACACTAAAGAGGCCTTTCTACTGACTCTGAAAAACACCAAAAGAAAGAGGCATCTCACGCCTAAGACAGAGCTACAGGGAGACAGGACGTACAGCTGATCGTCCAAGCAGTGGCAGACCATGTGTAACAACACCTGCACAGGATCGGTACATCCGAACATCACACCTGCGGGACAGGTACAGGATGGCAACAACAACTGCCCGAGTTACACCAGGAATGCACAATCCCTACATCAGTGCTCACACTGTCCGCAATAGGCTGAGAGAGGCTGGACTGAGGGCTTGTAAGCCTGTTGTAAGGCATCACCGGCAACATCGTCGCCTATGGGCACAAACCCACCGTCGCAGGACTGGCAAAAAGTGCTCGTCACTGACGAGTTGCGATTTTGTCTCACCAGAGGTGATGGTCGTATTCGCGTTTATCGTCAAAGGAATGAGCGTTACACCGAAGCCTGTACTCTGGAGCGGGATCAATTTGGAGGTGGAGGGTCCGTCATGGTCTGGGGCGGTGTGTCACAGCTTCATCGGACTGAGCTTGTTGTCATTGAAGGCAATCTCAACGCTGTGCGTTACAGGGAAGACATCCTCCTCCTTCATGTGGTACCCTTCCTGCAGGCTCATCCTGACATGACCCTCCAGCATGACAACGCCACCAGCCATACTGCTCATTCTGTTCATAATTTCCTGCAAGACAGGAATGTCAGTGTTCTGCCATGGCCAGCGAAGAGCCCGGATCAACATCTGGGACCTGTTGGATTGGAGGGTGAGGACTAGGGCCATTCCCCCCAGAAATGTCCGGGAACTTGCAGGTACCTTGGTGGAAGAGTGGGGTAACATCTCACAGCAAGAACTGGCAAATCTGGTGCAGTCCACGAGGAGGAGATGCACTGCAGTACTTAATGCAGCTGGTGGCCACACCAGATACTCACTGTTACTTTTGATTTTGACCCCCCCCCTTTGTTCAGGGACACATTATTCAATTTCTGTTAGTCACATGTCTGTGGAACTTGTTCAGTTTATGTCTCAGTTGTTGAATCTTGTTATGTTCATACAAATATTTACACATGTTAAGTTTGCTGAAAATAAATGCAGTTGACAGTGAGAGGACATTTCTTTTTCTTGCTGAGTTTAGTATGTTACTTACTTATTGTGTTCTTCATATTTCTTCTTTTTTTTTGTATTTTGTATTTTCTTTTATTTGATGTTTTATTTAACTAGGCAAGTCAGTTAATAAGAACAAATTCTTACAATGACGGCCTACCCCGGCCAAACCCTAACCCGGACGACGCTGGGCCAATTGTGCGTCGCCTTGTGGGACTCCCAATCACGACCAGTTGGATTTGTATTTTGTATTTATTATGGATTAGCTGCTGCCAACATTACAATACATTCATTACAGAATGTGTGCCCTCAGGCCCATACTCCACTACCACATATCTACAACACAAAATCCATATGTACGTGTGTATAGTGCGTATGTTATCGTGTGTGTGTGTGTATGCATGTGTCTGTGTTTGTGTTACTTCACAGTCCCCGCTGTTCCATAAGGTGTATTTTTACCTGCTTTTTAAATGATGTGGAATAGAGTTCCATGTTGTCATGGCTCTATGTAGTACTGTGCGCCTCCCATAGTCTGTTCTAGACTCGGGGACTGTGAAGAGACCTCTGGTGGCATGTCTTGTGGGGTATGCGTGGGTGTTTGAGCTGTGTGCTAGTATTTTAAACAGACAGCTCGGTACCTTCAGCTTGTCAACACCTCTTACGAAAACAAGTAATGATGAAGTCAATCTCTCCTCTACTTTGAGCCATGAGAGATTGACATGCATATCATTAATGTTAGCACTCCATGTACTTTTAAGGGCCAGCCGTGCTGCCTTGTTTTTTTCCCAAGTCCCTCTTTGTGGCACCTGACCACACTACTGAACAGTAGTCCAGGTGCGACAAAACCAGGGCCTGTAGGACCTGCCTTGTTGATAGTGTTGTTAAGAAGGCAGAGCAGTGCTTTTTTATGGACAGACTTCTCCTCATCTTAGCTACTGTTGTATCAATATTTTTCGACCGTGACAGTTTACAATCCAGGGTAACTCCAAGCAGTTTAGTCACCTAAACTTGCTCAATTTCCACATTATTCATTACGAGATGTAGTTGAGGCTTAGGGTTTAGTGAATGATTTGTCCCAAATACAATGCTTTTAGGTTTGGAAATATTTAGGACTAACTTGTTCCTTACTACCCATTCCGAAACTAACTGCAGCTCTTTAAGTGTTGCAGTCATTTCAGTCGCTGTAGTAGCTGACGTGTATAGTGTTGAGTCATCTGCATACATAGACACTCTGGCTTTACTCAAAGTCAGTGGCATGTCGTTAGTAAAGATTGAAAAAAGCAAGGGGCCTAAACAGCTACCCTGGGGAATTCCTGCATCTACCTGGATTATGTTTGAGAGGCTTCCATTAAAAAAATTGGTTCTTTGAAATCCATTATGAGATGTTCCGAGCCCTCCTGATGTCGTTTGACCGCACATGGACTATGCCAGTGTCAGCTCCCAGCATCTGTAGCAGAACAGTCGGAAGCAGCCTTGTGATGTCCTGTACTCATGCTCCTGGGTAGCATAGGGTTTTTTCCTTGGGTACCGAGATGTTTCTCACCATAGAGCTGCCTATGATGACAGCTGGTGATGTTTAATGGATCTGAACCCGAGGTAGAAGCCATCGGAGAGGGAGACGGAACAGAGGAGAAAGACGCAAGGTACCTCTGGGTCCGATCTTGAATGGGAAGCCCCCAGTAGCTTGTGTAGGTTTGCTACTTGCTTGCTAAGAGTAGCCACTTCGCCCCTGTAGTCCTCCACAAGCAAGCAGTTGCTACATTGAAAGTCAGCGCGGTCCACATTGTCCCGGAACAAAGCAAAGTAAACACAGCTCCTGCAGCGCTGGAAACGTTCAATAGCGACGACCCATTTTGAGACCGCCGAGCCAGCTAAGCTAGCTGGGCTTCCGTGTCTCTCCCCTTCTGCGGAATCTGGAGGGTTCCCAGGACAGACAGCAGCGCTCACAGCAACTAATCCCAACAGAGCCGCAGGATCCAAAATAAAATACAAATATATAAAAACACTGTCAGCTTTACAAAAACAGTAAACCGTGGTCTCTTGTTTAGATTTTGGCATTCAACAGCGTTCAACAACAAACATACGTCGCGCTCAGATGCCGGGAATCGAACCAGGGTCTTCACTGACGCCTCTAACACTGAGATGCAGTGCCTTAGACCACTGCGCCACTCAGGATCCCGAGTGGTGTTTGTTGTCATGTGTTTGATCTAGTATTACATTGTTATTGATTAACTCTACCGTTGTCACTTTAATAGCTCTACCTAGACGTACATATTACCTCGACACCGGTGCCCCCGCACATTGACTCTGTACCGGTACCCCCTGTATATAGCCCCGCTATTGTTATTTACTGCTGCTCTTTAATTATTTGTTATTCTTATCTCTTACTTTTTTTTGTATTTTCTTAAAACTGCATTGTTTGTTAAGGGCTTGTAAGTAAGCATTTCACTGTAAGGTTGTATTTGGCGCTGTAACGGCTGTGGTAAGGCTGGAACCAAGGTGCAGCGGGAACGTGTATACTCATCTTCTTTATTAAAGAAGGAAAAAACAAACAAATCACGTATACAAAACAACGAACGACATAAGACAGTCCTGTCATCTGCACAGACATAAAACAGGAGACAACTACCCACAAATCCCATTACAAAAACACCCCTATACATAGGACCTTCAATCAGAGGCAACGAGGAACAGCTGCCTCCAATTGAAGGTCAATCCAATGAACTAAACATAGAAATAGATAGACTAGACTGAACATAGAAATACACTAACATAGAACATAGACCAAAAACCCCGGAACACTCTAAACAAACACCCCTCTTACATAAGCACATAGCCCAACAAACCCCGAACCACATAAAACAAACACCCCCTGCCACGTCCTGACCAAACTACAATAACAAATAACCCCTTTACTGGTCAGGATGTGACAGGCGCATGGGACAAATAAAATTTGATTTGATTATTGCATTGTTGGGTTTTGAGTTTGCAAATAAGGCATTTCACTGCACGTGACATTAAAACTTTAAACTTTAAACACACACACACACACAATCACACACAAACACATAGTATGTACCTTCGGCCTACATCAACATACAATTAGAAAAGGAGATCACTCTTGCTGAGGTCGTTTGCCACACCACACTGCAGCTGGACCCTATAGCTTTGAGGGAAGGAAGAGGTACAGTATTTTGTGGCCATCACAGTGTGTCTGGGGGTAATGGACACAGACACCCCTCTAGAGTCAGTCATCAATAGGGCCTGACTTACTGCCAAGGTGGGAGGTCTGGGAGAGCAGTTGTTAAATATCCTATACACCATGTGTGTTGCCCATGGAAGAACTGACGCTATGATTTCTCTCTCTCTTTCTCTCCCCCCTCTATCTCTCTCTTTCTTTCTCTCTCTCTCTTGCTCTCTTTCTCTCTTTCCCCCCTCTCACCATCTTTCTAGGATAGTTGTGGTTGCTCTGGTCAGATAAATGGGGATGGGTTGAATATTAAGCTGTGGCTGATTTCTTAGCCTTTGTGATCTCCGATTTCCTCAGCAGGATGCTATCTCTCATCCTTGTTTCTATGCCCATCTGTAGGATTCTCTCTGCTTCTCTCTGCCTCTTCTCTGCTCCTTTTTGCCTTCCTCTTTCTCCCTCTTTCTGTCTGTCTCTACCTCTCTCTACCTCTCTCTACCTTCTCTTCCTCTTTCAACCTCTAGCAGTTCCCCCTGTTGTCAGCCTGGGTGTTTCGGCCCGCTCTTGTGAGCCAAGATGAGCCACTCTTCAACCTACGGCCAGTGGGTGATGGTGATGTTGGCAGCCCCTCTTGGGGGTGATGGTGATGTTGGCAGCGCCCACTGGGTCCAGCAGCCTAGCCCCCTGGTTCTAGCAGCCCAGCCCCCTGGTTCTAGCAGCCCAGACCCCTGGTTCTAGCAGCCCAGCCCCCTGGTTCTAGCAGCCCAGACCCCTGGTTCTAGCAGCCCAACCCCCTGGTTCTAGCAGCCCAGACCCCTGGGTCCAGCAGCCCAGACCCCTGGTTCTAGCAGCCCAGCCCCCTGGTTCTAGCAGCCCAGCCCCCTGGTTCTAGCAGCCCAACCCCCTGGTTCTAGCAGCCCAGCCCCCTGGTTCTAGCAGCCCAACCCTCTGGTTCTAGCAGCCCAGACCCCTGGTTCTAGCAGCCCAACCCCCTGGTTCTAGCAGCCCAGACCCCTGGTTCTAGCAGCCCAGCCCCCTGGTTCTAGCAGCCCAGCCCCCTGGTTCTAGCAGCCCAACCTCCTGGTTCTAGCAGCCCAACCTCCTGGTTCTAGCAGCCCAACCTCCTGGTTCTAGCAGCCCAGGTCTCAGCCGGACATGATGTAACAGAGGGGTAAACACCACGTAGGAGAGCTCTGTGTCACAGATTGATTTTTGGATTGGGATCTGGCCAAGGGAGACAGGGACACGGAGGGCTGGTGCTTGTAGTTGACAGTCCCACAGAGATAAGCTGTGTGGGGCAGCATGAGGAGAGGCTAGGTGTGCATCCCAAATGGAAACCTATTCCCTCAATATAGTGCATTATTTATTTTTTTACCAGGGCCCATAGGGTTCTGGTCAAAAGAAATGCACTACTGAGGGAATAGGTTTCCATTTGGGACACTGGTTAGGTTCGTCAGTTGGCATTCACATGTTGGAGCTGCGGGAAGAGATGGATGAGGAAGATAGGAAAGTGGATGAGAGGGATGAGGACGTGAGGGATGAGCATGTGAGGGATGAGGAAGAGAGGGATGAAAGGGATGAGGAAGAGAGGGATGAAAGGGATGAGGAAGAGAGGGATGAAAGGGATGAGGAAGAAAGGGATGAGGAAGAGAGGGATGAGGAAGAGAGGGATGAAAGGGATGAGGAAGAGAGGGATGAAAGGGATGAGGAAGAGAGGGATGAGCGAGATGAGGATGATAAGAGGGATGAGGAAGCGAGGGATGAGGAAGAGAGGGATGAGAAAGAAAGGGATGAGGATGATAGGGATGAGGATGATAGGGATGAGGATGATAGGAATGAGGATGATAGGAATGAGGAAGGGTATTAAAGGGATTTTCATCATATAAACTCACCCAGTAAAGGATAAGCAGAGAGTCAGGAGGGATCTGATATATGTATGATCCTATATAAGGTAGAGAGCAAATGGGGAACATACAAGTGGCTGCCATCCAGTAAGTGGACATGAAGCCCTGTAGATGCTGTGTTGCACACATTATATCAATTGAAACATTTGCGTATAATTACATCTCATAGTTTTAGTTGACTATAAACTAAACTGAAGTGAAGGCTGAGAGCAGACTGAGGTCATGCTGAAACTAGTGGAAGAGAGCATGAAGGAGGATAAAATGAGTGAAGAACCAGAGAGAAGAGGAGATGTAGAGACAACACCCTATAATGACACTACACTGTGAAGAGAAGGAGAGACAACACCCTATAATCACACTACACTGGGCGGAGACGGAGAGACAACACCCTATAATCACACTACACTGTGAGGAGACGGAGAGACAACACCCTATAATCACACTACACTGGGAGGAGACGGCGAGACAACACCCTATAATCACACTACACTGTGAAGAGAAGGAGAGACAACACCCTATAATCACACTACACTGTGAGGAGACGGAGAGACAACACCCTATAATCACACTACACTGGGAGGAGACGGAGAGACAACACCCTATAATCACACTACACTGTGAGGAGACGGAGAGACAACACCCTATAATCACACTACACTGTGAGGAGACGGCGAGACAACACCCTATAATCACACTACACTGTGAGGAGACGGAGAGACAACACCCTATAATCACACTACACTGTGAGGAGATGTAGAGACAACACCCTATAATCACACTACACTGTGAGGAGACGGAGAGACAACACCCTATAATCACACTACACTGGGAGGAGACGGAGAGACAACACCCTATAATCATACTACACTGTGAAGAGACGGAGAGACAACACCCTATAATCACACTACACTGTGAAGAGACGGAGAGACAACACCCTATAATCACACTACACTGTGAGGAGACGGAGAGACAACACCCTATATTCACACTACACTGTGAAGAGACGGAGAGACAACACCCTATATTCACACTACACTGTGAGGAGACGGAGAGACAACACCCTATAATCACACTACACTGTGAGGAGACGGAGAGACAACACCCTATAATCACACTACACTGTGAGGAGACGGAGAGACAACACCCTATATTCACACTACACTGTGAGGAGACGGAGAGACAACACCCTATAATCACACTACACTGTGAGGAGACGGAGAGACAACACCCTATAATCACACTACACTGTGAGGAGATGTAGAGACAACACCCTATAATCACACTACACTGTGAGGAGACGGAGAGACAACACCCTATATTCACACTACACTGTGAGGAGACGGAGAGACAACACCCTATAATCACACTACACTGGGAGGAGACGGAGAGACAACACCCTATAATCACACTACACTGTGAGGAGACGGAGAGACAACACCCTATAATCACACTACACTGTGAGGAGACGGAGAGGCAACACCCTATAATCACACTACACTGTGAGGAGATGTAGAGACAACACCCTATAATCACACTACACTGGGAGGAGACGGAGAGACAACACCCTATATTCACACTACACTGTGAGGAGACGGAGAGACAACACCCTATAATCACACTACACTGTGAGGAGACGGAGAGACAACACCCTATAATCACACTACACTGTGAGGAGACGGAGAGACAACACCCTATAATCACACTACACTGTGAGGAGACGGAGAGACAACACCCTATAATCACACTACACTGTGAGGAGACGGAGAGGCAACACCCTATAATCACACTACACTGTGAGGAGACGTAGAGACAACACCCTATAATCACACTACACTGTGAGGAGATGTAGAGACAACACCCTATAATCACACTACACTGTGAGGAGATGTAGAGACAACACCCTATAATCACACTACACTGTGAGGAGACGGAGAGACAACACCCTATAATCACACTACACTGTGGGGAGACGGAGAGACAACACCCTATAATCACACTACACTGGGAGGAGACGGAGAGACAACACCCTATATTCACACTACACTGGGAGGAGACGGAGCGACAACACCCTATAATCACACTACACTGTGAGGAGACGGAGAGACAACACCCTATAATCACACTACACTGTGAGGAGACGGCGAGACAACACCCTATAATCACACTACACTGTGAGGAGACGGAGAGACAACACCCTATAATCACACTACACTGTGAAGAGAAGGAGAGACAACACCCTATAATCACACTACACTGTGAAGAGAAGGAGAGACAACACCCTATAATCACACTACACTGTGAAGAGAAGGAGAGACAACACCCTATAATCACACTACACTGTGAAGAGAAGGAGAGGGAAAAACTGCTGTTGAAACAAAGTATAACTACACACCATGATCAATTGCTGTAGTAGGTGTGAGCGTTGGCTTAATTGTGAGCTTGTTTAAATCAAATCAAATCCAATTTTATTAGTCATATGCACCGAATACAACAGGTGTAGACCTTACAGTGAAATGCTTACTTACGAGCCCCTAACCAACAATGTAGTTTAAAAAAAATACAGATAAGAATAAAATATAAAAGTAACAAGTAATTAAGAGCAGCAGTAAAATAACAATAGTGAGACTATATACAGGAGGTACCGGTACAGAGTCAATGTGCGGAGGCACCGGTTAGTTGAGGTAGTATGTACATGTAGTATGTACATGTAAAAGGGGGCGGGGGGGAATGCAAATAGTCTGGGTAGGCATTTGATTAGGTGATCAGGAATCTTATGGTTTGAGGGTAGAAGCTGTTTAGAAGCCTCTTGGACCTAGACTTGGTGCTCCGGTACCGCTTGCTGTGCGGTAGCAGAGAGAACAGTCTATGACTAGGGTGGCTGGAGGTCCTGGATGGCAGGAAGCTTGGCCCCAGTGATGTACTGGGCCATTCGCACTACCCTCTGTAGTACCTTGCGGTCGGATGCCGAGCAGTTGCCATACCAGGCAGTGATGCAACCAGTCAGGATGCTCTCGATGGTGCAGCTGTAGAACCTTTTGAGGATCTGAAGACCCATGCCAACTCTTTTCAGTCTCCTGAGGGGGAATAGGTTTTGTCGTGCCCTCTTCATGACTATCTTGGTGTGCTTGGACCATGTTAGTTTGTTGGTGATGTGGACACCAAGGAACTTGAAGCTCTCAACCTGCTCCACTGTAGCCCCGTCGATGAGAATGGGGGCGTGCTCGGTCCTCTTTTTCCTGTAATCCACAAACATCTCCTTTGTCTTGAGGGAGAGGTTGTTGTCCTTGCACCACACGACCAGGTCTCTGACCTCCTCCCTATAGGCTGTCTCGTCATTGTCGGGATCAGGCCTACCACTGTTGTGTCATCTGCAAATTTAATGACAGTGTTGGAGTCGTGCCTGGCTGTGCCGTCATGAGGGAACAGGGAGTACAGGAGGGGACTGAGCACGCACCCCTGAGGGGCCCCTGTGTTGAGGATCAGCGTGGGGGTGGCCCGCCAGGATGTCCAGGATCCATTTGCAGAGGGAGGTGTTTAGTCCCAGGGTCTCCAGCTTAGTGGTGAGCTTTTGAGGGTACTATGGTGTTGAACGCAGAGCTGTAGTCAATGAATAGCATTCTCACATAGGAGTGCAATAGAGATAGGATCATCTGTGGATCTGTTGGGGCGGCATGCAAATTGGAGTGGGTCTAGGGTTTCTGGGATGATGGTGTTGATGTGAGCCATAACCAGCCTTTCAAAGCCCTTCATGGCTACAGACGTGAGTGCTTCTGGTCGGTAGTAATTTAGGCAAGTTACCTTAGTGTTCTTGGGCACAGGGACTATAGTGGTCTGCTTGAAACATGTTGGTATTACAGACTCGGACAGGGAGAGTTCGAAAATGTCAGTGAAGACACTTGCCAGTTGGTCAGCGCGTGCTCGCAGTACACGTCCTTGTAATCCATCTGGCCCTGCGGCCTTGTGAATGTTGACCTGTTTAAAGGTTATACTCACATCGGCTGCAGAGAGCGTGATCATGCAGTCTTCACAAAACAGCTGGTGCTCTCATGCATGTTTCAGTGTTATTTGCCTCGAAGCGAGCATATAAAGTAGTTTAGCTCATTCTGGTATGCTCGTTTCACTGGGCAGCTCTCGGCTGTGCTTTCCTTTGTAGTCTATAATGGTTTTCAAGCCCTGCCACATCTGACGAGCATCAGAGCCGATGTAGTACGATTTGATCTTAGTCCTGTATTGGCGCTTTGCCTGTTTGATTGTTCGTCGGAGGGCATAGCAGGATTTCTTATAAGCTTCCAGGTTAGAGTCCCGCTCCTTGAAAGTGGCAGCTCTAGCTTTTAGCTCAGTGCAGATACTGCCTGTAGTCCATGGCTTCTGGTTGGGGTATGCACGTACGGTCACTGTGGGGACGACGTCATCGATGCACTCATTGATGAACCCAGTGACTGATGTGGTGTACTCCTCAATGCCATCGGAGGAATCCCGGAACATATTCCAGTCTGTGCTAGCAAAACAGTCCTGTAGCTTAGCATCTACTTCCTCTGACCACTTTTGTATTGCTCTAGTCACTGGTACTTCCTGCTTTAATTTTTGCTTGTATGCAGGAATCAGGGGGATATAATTATGGTCAGATTTGCCAAATGGAGGGCGAGGGAGAGCTTTATAAGCATCTCTGTGTGTGGACTAAAGGTGGTCCAGAGTTTTTTTTTCCCTCTGGTTGCTCATTTAACATGCTGATAGAAATTTGGTTAAACGGATTTAAGTGTCGCTGCATTAAAGTTTACCCTTGTTTTTCTATCTCAGCTCAAGTGTAGAAGTTGTTTTGGTGGAGTGAGTACCATCACATATCAGAGTTTTAGAGTATTATTACAATATATTGTGTTCCCCAGAAGATGAGCATGAGAAATGTTAGACAGAGTAGCTAGCTATGATCAGAGAAAAGTTCAATTTGTTTTCATACTGACTGTTTTGCCAGTGCAGTCACACAAGGTAGTCATACATTCTGAACCTTTGTTAGTGAGGACCACATTAAATGATCTATGAAAATGGAGAATTATTATTTTCTTTCATCTAAATCTCAGAGAAATAAAATCATAAGAGTTCCTTGTTTACAGAAGCACCCTGTGCCAGGGTTCCTTGTTTACAGAAGCACCCTGTGCCAGGGTTCCTTGTTTACAGAAGCACCCTGTGCCAGGGTTCCTTGGTTACAGAAGCACCCTGTGCCAGGGTTCCTTGGTTACAGAAGCACCCTGATCCAATGATTACTGTGCCAGAGTTTCTACAACAGAAATTTGGCAAGGTCAGAGATATTGATTTTAGGAAATGGAGAAGGATATTAGCATATGTGATATAACCAGACTTGTTTTGGGTCTGTGAAAGACGTACAGGGACCTTGGGAACTGAGCATCAATCAGTTATGTATGTGGTAATATTTACACCAACGCTTCAGCCAAGTTAATCAGGTGAGCCTCTCTCGACTTCTCATGTCAGCTGAACCCCAGTCCACCATTAAGCTATTCATTTAAACCAAAACTCTATGGTAGGACCCTTATTTGGTTTCTGTGTGTAGAAGCAGCTGTGTGGACTTGTACTTAGTAAATGACAACACAGAGAAAGCAGAAGGGCACCGGGGTTCAGATCTCTGAGGAGACACTTCACATCAGGACAAAAGTATTTCATTATATTGGTTTCAATCAATATCTATTTGTGCAGGATGGATGGATGATGTAAAACATGGAGGCAATTTAAGCTGCTCTCGATAATGGAGAGAGAGCCAAGCAACTAGGAATTGATATGAGCTGTTGAAAGAAGAGCAGGGTTTTGACGTGGTGCCACAGTTCTCAGTTCAGCCTATGGTCCTTGTTGTTATAGTGGTGTGATAAAATATATATATATGTATTTTTTTTTAAACAAATTGTATTTTTCACATGCGCCGAATACAATAAGTGTAGACTTTACAGTGTAATACTTACTTACGAGCCCTTTCCCACCAATGCAGTTTAAAAAGTATGAAAATTAACAAATAGATCAAATAAAATAGTAACTGTCACGTTCTGACCAGTAAAGGGGTCATTTGTTATTGTAGTTTGGTCAGGACGTGGCAGAGGGGTGTTTGTTTTATGTGGTTCGGAGTGTGTGTTTATGTAGAGGGGTGTTTGGTTAGTGTTGTCCAGGGTTTTTGGGCTATGTTCTATGTTAGTATATTTCTATGTTCTAGTCTAGTTTTTTTAGTTCTATGTTTAGTTTATTGATTTGGCCTTCAATTGGAGGTAGCTGTTCCTTGTTGCCTCTGATTGAAGGTCCTATATAGAGGGGTGTGTTTTGTTTGGGTTTTGTGGGAAGTTGTTTTTGCATAGCTGTGTGTTGCCTGCAAGACTGTTTGTCGTCCATTCGTTTTTCTTGTTTTGTTTAGGTAGTGTTCTAATAAAGTTAAAATGAGCACTCAACCCGCTGCGCCTTGGTCCACTTCCTACGACGACCGTTACAGTAACACAATAACAAGGTTAAATACAGGCTATATACAAGGAGTGCCGGTACTTAGTCAGTATACTGGGGAACGAGGTAGTTGGGTGATTGAGGTAATATGTACATGTAGGTTTGGTTAGGTGATTGATTGATTGAAGTACTTTGTACATGTAGGTTTGGTTAGGTGATTGATTGAAGTAATATGTACATGTAGGTTTGGTTAGGTGATTGATTGAAGTACTATGTACATGTAGGTTTGGTTAGGTGATTGATTGAAGTACTCTGTACATGTAGGTTTGGTTAGGTGATTGATTGAAGTACTCTGTACATGTAGGTTTGGTTAGGTGATTGATTGATTGAAGTACTCTGTACATGTAGGTTTGGTTAGGTGATTGATTGAAGTACTCAGTACATGTAGGTTTGGTTAGGTGATTGATTGAAGTACTCAGTACATGTAGGTTTGGTTAGGTGATTGATTGAAGTACTCAGTACATGTAGGTTTGGTTAGGTGATTGATTGATTGAAGTAAAAAGCAGAAAGTCCAGGTAGCTGTTTAACTGTTCAGCAGTCATGGCTTTGGGGTAGAATCTGTTCAGGAGCATTTTCGTGCCAGATTTGGCTCTTCGGTACCGCTTGTCGTGCGTTAGCAGAGAGAACAGACAGTGACTTGGGTGGCTGGAGTCTTTGATAATTTTTAGGGTCTTCCTGGTATAGAGGTCCTGGATGACAGTGAGCTTGGCCCCACTGCTAACAGACACGTTGTGCATTGTTCTTTGTTTTATTCATTTGCTTGTGGCTGTGTGGCATTCCCCCTTAGAGGGATAGCATAGCCACATTTAGAGTTGCTCTCATGAAAGGAAAACACAGGGCAAATCTCTCCCAGGCTCTCTGCTGCACCTCCTGGTGCTCAGCCTCACACAGATCAGCTGACAGAAGGAAGCGTGTGCTCTGATCATCTGAGAGAGAAAGAAAGAGGAGGACTTGCCAAAGAGATGATTCACAAAAATACATGTTTCCTTCCCCTCTCTGCATTGCTTCCCACCCACTGTTTTTTTGGGGCTGAGCAGCTTATCAAAAAGCGTTTGGAATTGAGGAAGGAGATATTTTGGTTGAAAGTAACAGAAGTCATTTGGCAGTAGTTAGAGTACCCTCATTTGCAGCACTGTCAAATATTTTGTTTTTGGAAAAGCTTAAAAAAATGTAAATCTTTCTCTGCGATTTTGTGGTGCTTTGCCTCTGACACGAAATGCAGTGATGATTATACACAGTATTTTTGCTCGTGTCATGAAGATGATACCATTTGGCTCTTGGCCAATCATGCAGCCTTCAATAAATTCTTATTTAGCCAGTGAGCAGAAGCATCTTCAGATGTAGATCATACGCTGCTCCTAGCTGTGCTGCTCCTAGCTGTGCTGCTCCTAGCTGTGCTGCTCCTAGCTGTGCTGCTCCTAGCTGTGCTGCTCCTAGCTGTGCTGCTCCTAGCTGTGCTGCTCCTAGCTGTGCTGCAGACTGGGTTGGGTTCAATCTGCAGTAGTTACACTATAGGATGAACAGTAGTGGGGCCTCCCATACATTTAGAAGGGAGGGGCCCTTTGCTCACAGACCTATTTTAATCAATTTAACCTCAGCGAGGTTTTCTAAAGATGACCTGGGTTAGACTCACCGAAGCAGAACTACTGGATAATATCTGTATTTATAAGTGTATATTTACATAAATCTTTTGCATAGCAGATGCAAAACTTTTAGAACCATTCAGTCAGTGATTTTGGTTTTGGCAAACTGGACACTTTCACCCAAAATAAACACACCTTTTTTGTGTTGTAAATAAACATGTTTTCCGTGTTGTAAATAAACATGTTTTACGTGTTGTAAATAAACATGTTGTATATGGTGTAAATAAACATGTTTTACGTGTTGTAAATAAACATTGTATATGGTGTAAATAAACATTGTATATGGTGTAAATAAACATTGTATATGGTGTAAATAAACATTGTATATGGTGTAAATAAACATGTATATGGTGTAAATAAACATGTATATGGTGTAAATAAACATTGTATATAGTGTAAATAAACATTGTATATGGTGTAAATAAACATTGTATATGGTGTAAATAAACATGTATATGGTGTAAATAAACATGTATATGGTGTAAATAAACATTGTATATAGTGTAAATAAACATTGTATATGGTGTAAATAAACATGTATATGGTGTAAATAAACATTGTATATGGTGTAAATAAACATTGTATATGGTGTAAATAAACATTGTATATGGTGTAAATAAACATTGTATATGGTGTAAATAAACATGTATATGGTGTAAATAAACACGTATATGGTGTAAATAAACATGTTTTACGTGTTGTAAATAAACATGTTTTACGTGTTGTAAATAAACATGTATATGGTGTAAATAAACATGTATATGGTGTAAATAAACATGTTTTACATGTTGTAAATAAACATGTATATGGTGTAAATAAACATGTATATGGTGTAAATAAACATTGTATATGGTGTAAATTAAATGAACAGTTCTAATCAAGGAGACTGCATGTAGATCTATTCTCTGAATGGGGATAAGAGAGCTGTGACAATGGCAGTGGGCTCTGTGCATGTTGGCAGTTGAGTTGTCCTCTGACACTCTGACCCCAGTGGATGAAAGCAGCCATGTAATTTGCAGGGTGAATTCGCTGACTGACGAATGAAGCCCAATAATAGCTCTGCGGGTCTGGGAGAAGAGGATGAGACCCATCGCTGTAACGTTAGTCCCATCTCTGCTCTAGGCTTTATTTCAGTCTTTCTCGCTCTCTTTCTCTCCCTCTCTCTTTCTCTCTTTCTCACTTTCTCTCTCTCGCTCTTTTGCTTTCTCTTTCTCTCTCTTTCCCTTTCTCTCTCTCTCTCTCTCTCTCGCTTTCTCTCTCTCTCTCGCTTTCTCTCTCTCGCTCTCTCTCTCTCCCTCTCTCTCTTTCTTTCTCTTTCTCTCTCTTTCTCTTACTCTCTCTCTCTCTCTCGCTTTCTCTCTTTCTCTCTCTCTTTCCCTTTCTCTTTCTCTCTATTTCCTCCATCTCTTTCTGTGTGATTTATTGTGTAATCACCAGGGTGCTTCAGCTCCACAGTCACCATGGCATGCACCAGGGAGGGCAGAGCAACCTCCTCCCTTGGGTCATGGCAGCTCCATTCATCCTGGGGGAGGAGAGGAGGAGGAGGAGGAGCTGGGCTGAGAAAGGAGAGGAGAAAATATGTGGCAGGAGAGGAGAGTAGCAGGGTAGGCTGTGGATGAATATAGGGAGGTGTCCCATGGGGCGAAACTAGAGAAAGTTGTCAGGGATATGAGGAGGAGAGATATGTCCCATGGGACCGAACTAGAGAAAGTTGTCAGGGATATGGGTTAAAGGTTACTATTCTTCACTTTTGAAGCACCGATTTTGCCCCAATCTCCAATCTAGACTGCTATTTAGTATGCATGGCCAAAACATCATTTAGTAGTGTGGAAATGTAGCCTAGATATTGGTTTACGGAGTCCTGCGGTATACATCTTGAAGTGGTCAGTGGCGCTAACCCTTTTGTATCTCTCCTTCTGAAGGAGAGCATCAGTCCCTGTGACTCCTCTGATATTCTACATGTAGAGCCTCCTCAGGCACCTCTTATAGAGCTGTGGGCTGCTGACCATGTGGCTCAGATAGAGGCTGAGAGCTTCTACCTCCCTCCCACCCAACCTGCTGTCCTCTCTCCTTACTGACCTCCCTACTGACCTCCCTACTGCCCTCCCTACTGCCTTCCCTCCCTCCCTCCCTCCCTACTGCCCTCCCTACTGCCCTCCCACCCTACTGCCTTCCCTCCCTCCCTACTGCCTTCCCTCCCTCCCTACTGTCCTCCCCCCACTGCCCTCCTTCCCTCCCACCCTACTGCCTTCCCTCCCTCCCTCCCTCCCCTCACTGCCCTCCTTCCCTCCCTCCCTACTGCCCTCCCTTCCCCCTACTGCCCTCCCTCCCCCCTACTGCCCTCCCTCCCCCCTACTGCCTTCCCTCCCTCCAGACAACCCAAGCCAAGGACAAATCGCCTTAAATTTAGTTTTATTTAGAGCCATAGCTGAAAGGAACTCTTTACCAGTCCATATTTCTCAGGCAAAAAGTCAATCCACCTTCAAGAAAAAAATAAAAGATCTACTGTGATAGACCATATGACTGGACAGGAAATAGAAAGAACATCTAATGCAATAGACCATATGACTGGACAGGAAATAGAAAGAACATCTAATGTGATAGACCATATGACTGGACAGGAAATAGAAAGCATCAACTGAATGTTAAATGTGTTTCCTGTCAGGTATTTTAATTATCTATATTGTGTACTTGTTGAATGTTTGTGAAGTCATGATTGTGGTTGTTTGTAATGTCTTGTTAATTGGTGTTGGACCCCAGGAAGATTAGCTAGCGTTACGGCGTTAGCTAATGGGGATGCTAACAAAAATTACAAAATTACAAATGACCTACTGCCCTCCCTCCCTTCCTGCCTACTACTGCCTTCCCTCCCTCCCTCCCTACAGCCCAACCTCCATGCTGCCCTCCCTCCCTCCATCCCTCTCTCTCTCCCTCCTTACCCTCCATCCCTCCCTCTGCCTCTTCCCTGTGGGAATGACTCACATTGTAGCTGGCTTGTATAACATGCAGTAACATTGGGGCAGGGCGCGAAGGGGAGCGCAGGCTAGCACAGCACAGTGAGTCAGCCCGGAGCCAGGAAGAGACTCTGTGACACAGAGCGCACACACAGTAGAGAGATGGACACAGGCATGAGCATATTCAGAGCCAGACACTGTTACAAACACATGCAGTACACAAAGTAACCTCTAAATGACAGTGACATAGTTATAGTCAAAGATCCGTTTCATGTAGGTCATTGCCTATACAATTACATGAAGATGAAATGAATAGTCAGATTTTGCACTTTTTAGAATGTTGGTTGTGTTTTGTGTTCATTGTTCAACAGTGTGTGTAGTGTTTATTAGTCCTATAAGATAGGCAGAATCCCTGCTGCATGTTACATTCTAATCAGAGGCTGGGATTTTCACACGGGTTCCCATGAAATCTTAATTCCTCACCTCAGTCAGTGTGTAATTCCTCACCTCAGTCAGTGTGTAATTCCTCGCCTCAGTCAGTGTGTAATTCCTTGCCTCAGTCAGTGTGTAGCCTCAGTCAGTGTGTAATTCCTCGCCTCAGTCAGTGTGTAATTCCTCGCCTCAGTCAGTGTGTAATTCCTCGCCTCAGTCAGTGTGTAGCCTCAGTCAGTGTGTAATTCCTCGCCTCAGTCAGTGTGTAATTCCTCGCCTCAGTCAGTGTGTAAATCCTCACCTCAGTCAGTGTGTAATTCCTCGCCCCAGTCAGTGTGTAATTCCTCACCTCAGTCAGTGTGTAATCCTCGCCTCAGTCAGTGTGTAATTCCTCACCTCAGTCAGTGTGTAATTCCTCACCTCAGTCAGTGTGTAAATCCTCGCCTCAGTCAGTGTGTAAATCCTCGCCTCAGTCAGTGTGTAAATCCTCACCTCAGTCAGTGTGTAAATCCTCGCCTCAGTCAGTGTGTAATTCCTCACCTCAGTCAGTGTGTAAATCCTCACCTCAGTCAGTGTGTAATTCCTCGCCCCAGTCAGTGTGTAATTCCTCACCTCAGTCAGTGTGTAAATCCTCGCCTCAGTCAGTGTGTAAATCCTCGCCTCAGTCAGTGTGTAAATCCTCACCTCAGTCAGTGTGTAAATCCTCGCCTCAGTCAGTGTGTAATTCCTCACCTCAGTCAGTGTGTAAATCCTCACCTCAGTCAGTGTGTAGCCTCAGTCAGTGTGTAATTCTTCACCTCAGTCAGTGTGTAATTCCTCACCTCAGTCAGTGTGTAGCCTCAGTCAGTGTGTAAATCCTCACCTCAGTCAGTGTGTAATTCCTCACCTCAGTCAGTGTGTAAATCCTCGCCTCAGTCAGTGTGTAAATCCTCACCTCAGTCAGTGTGTAAATCCTCGCCTCAGTCAGTGTGTAATTCCTCACCTCAGTCAGTGTGTAAATCCTCACCTCAGTCAGTGTGTAATTCCTCGCCCCAGTCAGTGTGTAATTCCTCGCCTCAGTCAGTGTGTAGCCTCAGTCAGTGTGTAATTCCTCACCTCAGTCAGTGTGTAATTCCTCACCTCAGTCAGTGTGTAGCCTCAGTCAGTGTGTAAATCCTCACCTCAGTCAGTGTGTAATTCCTCACCTCAGTCAGTGTGTAAATCCTCGCCTCAGTCAGTGTGTAAATCCTCACCTCAGTCAGTGTGTATTTGCCGTTAGGGACGTGGCCTGGTGATTGAGCCATGGCTCTGCTGAACCCTAAACCAGTCAGGTCCGTCCCATGTCTGCTGAGTTTGTACTGTAGGTAGTAAATCGGTTTGGAAATTCGGTCTATCTTTTCTATTTAGTGGATTCTTTCCTTCCCTGCTGTGGAGGGGTGAGCTGCTGAGCAGGAGGCAGGATGGAAGGATGTGGGGATGCGGGCTGTGGGAGGTCAGGCTGAATCAGGAACTGGAGAACCAGACACATGCCGCAGATGCTTCTCTTCTCCACATGTCACCCATATGGGAGGAACTCTGAGCTTTCGAGAAAACCTCAACACTCCCTATTCACAAACAAATAATGCTAGGATTTTGGTATCGTAGTGTCTTACTTCTCAGGTGATCAGGTTAACCAGGTCTGTAAATGCACTGCAGTGCATCATCTGTAGAGAGAAGCCTCGAGGTAACTTGGCTATTTTGATTGGTTGGAAGGAGGAGATGCTACCCTGACTCCTTGGGAAATAACAATAACCGTGACCTCACTCATTAACATGTCATTGACTTTATTTACCTCACCTCCCTTGCCAAGTTCCCGAGTGGCGCAGCAGTCTAAGGCATTACAACTCAGTGCTAGAGGCGTCACTACAGACCTGGTTCGATTCCAGGCTGTATCACAACCGGCTGTGATTGGAAGTCCCATAGGGGGCTGCACAATTGGCCCAGCATTGTCCGGGTTAAGGTTTGGGCGGGGTAGGCTGTCATTGTAAATAAGAATTTGTTCTTAAATGACTTGCCTAATTTAAATAAAAATAAAACATGTTTGCTGACTAGATTCTGACATGCTAATGTGGGACTCCAACTGTATCAGTCTCTCTGAACCTGGGAGTCAGTCCAGATGTTGGCAGAACAGGTTCACTCAGGTGTGCAATGAATGGCTTGTTTTCAGCAGGAGAGGAGTGAGGAGGAGTTATTTTGAGACTTTGGGGCCAGTATGCTCTGTTACCTGCGGGGTTCACCGGAAAAGATCTGTCTGTCTAGGCTCTAGACTCCCCCATGAGCCCTCGCTCCACTCCATAGATCCAGCAGCTCGCCTCGCTGCCCACATGAAAAAATACTACAGTTTACAATACGAATACTACTGTACTTACTATAGAACTATAGTCAACTGTAATATACTGTAGAATACTACACACTGTAGTATCCAGACATCATGTGTAGTACTTACTATAGAACTATAGTCAACTGTAATATACTGTAGAATACTACACACTGTAGTATCCAGCCATCATGTGTAGTACTTACTATAGAATTCTATAGTCAACTGTAATATACTGTAGAGTACTACACACTGTAGTATCCAGCCATCATGTGTAGTACTTAGTATAGAATTCTATAGTCAACTGTAATATACTGTAGAGTACTACACACTGTAGTATCCAGCCATCATGTGTAGTACTTACTATAGAACTATAGTCAACTGTAATATACTGTAGAGTACTACACACTGTAGTATCCAGCCATCATGTGTAGTACTTACTATAGAACTATAGTCAACTGTAATATACTGTAGAGTACTACACACTGTAGTATCCAGCCATCATGTGTAGTACTTACTATAGAATTCTATAGTCAACTGTAATATACTGTAGAGTACTACACACTGTAGTATCCAGCCATCATGTGTAGTACTTACTATAGAATTCTATAGTCAACTGTAATATACTGTAGAGTACTGCACACTGTAGTATCCAGCCATCATGTGTAGTACTTACTATAGAATTCTATAGTCAACTGTAATATACTGTAGAGTACTACACACTGTAGTATCCAGCCATCATGTGTAGTACTTACTATAGAATTCTATAGTCAACTGTAATATACTGTAGAGTACTACACACTGTAGTATCCAGCCATCATGTGTAGTACTTACTATAGAATTCTATAGTCAACTGTAATATACTGTAGAGTACTACACACTGTAGTATCCAGCCATCATGTGTAGTACTTACTATAGAATTCTATAGTCAACTGTAATATACTGTAGAGTACTACACACTGTAGTATCCAGCCATCATGTGTAGTACTTACTATAGAATTCTATAGTCAACTGTAATATACTGTAGAGTACTACACACTGTAGTATCCAGCCATCATGTGTAGTACTTACTATAGAATTCTATAGTCAACTGTAATATACTGTAGAGTACTACACACTGTACTATCCAGCCATCATGTGTAGTACTTACTATAGAACTATAGTCAACTGTAATATACTGTAGAGTACTACACACTGTAGTATCCAGCCATCATGTGTAGTACTTACTATAGAATTCTATAGTCAACTGTAATATACTGTAGAGTACTACACACTGTAGTATCCAGCCATCATGTGTAGTACTTAGTATAGAATTCTATAGTCAACTGTAATATACTGTAGAGTACTACACACTGTAGTATCCAGCCATCATGTGTAGTACTTACTATAGAATTCTATAGTCAACTGTAATATACTGTAGAGTACTACACACTGTAGTATCCAGCCATCATGTGTAGTACTTACTATAGAACTATAGTCAACTGTAATATACTGTAGAGTACTACACACTGTAGTATCCAGCCATCATGTGTAGTACTTACTATAGAATTCTATAGTCAACTGTAATATACTGTAGAGTACTACACACTGTAGTATCCAGCCATCATGTGTAGTACTTACTATAGAATGTTGTAGTATTCTGTTGAGTACTACAGTATTATCCGGGGTAAGAAACACTGTAATAAATAAATACTAACCCCAGTCCTACCTACCTACAGGTTATGGAAAATTAACTCTTGGTATTTCTCCAGTAGGTTTTCTGAAGGAGAAAGTCTCTACTTCAATGTCAAAGAAAATAAAACAAAAAGACTAGAATAAATATCAGAGCATACTACAATAATGTCCTCAAAAAAACTACAGCAAATACTACAGTATACTACAATCCACAAAAACAATACATGCATTATTATAGTATATAAACTCAGCAAAAAAAAGAAACGTCCCTTTTTACAGGACCCTGTCTTTCAAAGATAATTCGTAAAAATCAAAATAACTTCACAGATCTTCATTGTAAAGGGTTTAAACGCTGTTTCCCATGCTTGTTCAATGAACCATAAACAATTAATGAACATGGAACTGTCGTTAAGACACCAACAGCTTACAGACGGTAGGCAATTAAGGTCACAGTTACGAAAACTTAGGACACTAAAGAGGCCTTTCTACTGACTCTGAAAAACACCAAAAGAAAGATGCCCAGGGTCCCTGCTCATCTGCGTGAATGTGCCTTAGGCATGCTGCAAGGAGGCATGAGGACTGCAGATTTGGCCAGGGCAATAAATTGCAATGTCCGTACTGTGAGACGCCTAAGACAGCGCTACAGGGAGACAGGACGGACAGCTGATCGTCCTCTTAGTGGCAGACCACGTTTAACAACACCTGCACAGGATCGGTACACCCGAACATCACACTTGCAGGACAGGTACAGGATGGCAACAACAACTGCCCGAGTTACACCAGGAACGCACAATCCCTCCATCGGTGCTCAAACTGTCCGCAATAGGCTGAGAGAGGCTGGACTGAGGGCTTGTAGGCCTGTTGTAAGGCAGGTCCTCACCAGACATCACCGGCAACATCGTCGCCTATGGGCACAACCCCACCATTGCTGGACCAGAGAGGACTGGCAAAAAGGGCTCTTCACTGATGAGTCGCGGTTTTGTCTCACCAGGGGTGATGGTCGGATTCGCGTTTATCGTCGAAGGAATGAGCGTTACACCGAGGCCTGTACTCTGGAGCGGGATCGATTTGGCGGTGGAGGGTCCGTCATGGTGTTGGGTGGTGTGTCACAGCATCATCGGACTGAGCTTGTTGTCATTGCAGGCAATCTCAAAACTGTGTGTTACAGGGAAGACATCCTCCTCCCTCATGTGGTACCCTTCCTGCAGGCTCATCCTAACATGCCCCTCCAGCATGACAACGCCACCAGCCATACTGCTCGTTCTGTGCATAATTTCCTGCAAGACAGGAATGTCAGTGTTCTGCCATGGCCAGTGAAGAGCCCGGATCTCAATCCCATTGAGCACGTCTGGGACCTGTTGGATCAGAGGGTGAGGGCTAGGGCCATCCCCCCCAGAAATGTCCGGGAACTTGCAGGTGCCTTGGTGGAAGAGTGGGGTAACATCTCACAGCAACAACGGGCAAATCTGTTGCAGTCCATGAGGAGAAGATGCACTGCAGTACTTAATGCAGCTGGTGGCCACACCAGATACTGACTGTTACTTTGGATTTTGACCCCCCCTTTGTTCAGGGACACATTATTCAATTTCTGTTAGTCACATGTCTGTGGAACTTGTTCAGTTTATGTCTCAGTTGTTGAATCTTGTTATGTTCATACAAATATTTAAACATGTTAAGTTTGCTGAAAATAAACGCAGTTGACAGTGAGAGGACATTTCTTTTTTTGCTGAGTTTACTACAGTGTTCTTTTAAAACAGTATTTATACTATAGTTTACTGTAAATACTATAGTATACTACAGTATACTACACTAAATACTACAATATACTACAGTAAATACTGCTAAAGTAAAGTCCGCAAAAACACTACAGTGAATACTATAGCATTTATACCATGGTCTACTCTAGTTTGTTTTTAATGTGGATGTGTTGTCACGCTAACAGAGACTAGTTTTGATTCAGACTGGAGGCATTTCCTTTCACCCTAGCACTGTTTGGGGAAACTTTTCTGCCTCTCTGCAGTCGCCTCAACAGCAGGGCTCTCTGTCTCTTTTCTGCCTCTCTGCAGTCGCCTCAACAGCAGGGCTCTCTTTCTCTTTTCTGCCTCTCTGCAGTCGCCTCAACAGCAGGGCTCTCTGTCTCTTTTCTGCCTCTCTGCAGTCGCCTCAACAGCAGGGCTCTCTTTCTCTTTTCTGCCTCTCTGCAGTCGCCTCAACAGCAGGGCTCTCTTTCTCTTTTCTGCCTCTCTGCAGTCGCCTCAACAGCAGGGCTCTCTGTCTCTTTTCTGCCTCTCTGCAGTCGCCTCAACAGCAGGGCTCTCTGTCTCTTTTCTGCCTCTCTGCAGTCGCCTCAACAGCAGGGCTCTCTGTCTCTTTTCTGCCTCTCTGCAGTCGCCTCAACAGCAGGGCTCTCAGCAGAGGACTTTGTAAGCAGAGAGAGAAATACAGTGCTGCTGTTTCTGCCTTCCTGGCTGTACTTCCTGGTACTTCACTTTAGAGATGTTTTATTGCTATCAGATGTATTTGTTGTTGTTTTCTGTGTCCTGCTGAGGAGGAGGTCATGCTATTGGCCAACAGGAACAAACCAACCTACATGGGGAGTTGACTTTGTTTGTTTTGTGACCCGCTCCAACACTGTGTGTCTCGTCTCTTTATCCCCTCACCTGTGCCACCCCTGCCTGGTATCGACAGTCTGACTCATGACTCTGTCTGCCACACCAGGCGAGCTGACTGACTGACCTGCTTTCTCCAGATGCACTGTGGGGCTGTGGTCTCAGAGAGAGAGAGAGACTTCTACAGAACTCCCAGATACAGACTGGCCACACTCACTGATGCCTCATGTATTCTGGCCCATTTCCACATACAGCTCCCCATTCTCCTCTCACACTGCTGGTGCTGCTCCCGGCCCATAGCCTGGGCCACTCATCCATGCTAAAGAGGGATTTACACCCAGGGCCGACCAGGCCATGCATGGCAGACAGGCAGTCAGACAGTGTAGGCCCACAACATCATGTCAGATATGGGCTGTTGTGGGCTGTGATGAATCATAAACCTGCAAGATTACAGGAAGGGTTAGAATGTGGGTCACTGGGTCAGGGGTGGGAGGGGAAAAGCAGTCATGGAAGGGGGATTTGATGCTGATGGTGAAAGTGCATTTGGAGAGCGCTTGACACGCACTGAAACGGAATGTTGTGATGTGAATCATAGAGCGGCCCTAATCTTCTCCGGATTGACAGATGAGAGATTCAGCTGAGAAGTGGCGAGTAATGAGGACTGGCTGGGAATGCGCATCATGTGAATCTCTCAATAAAGTATGTTAAACATAAAGTTGTTTTACAAATGTAATGCCAATGTGTCTTCTTCTTCTCCTCAGTCTTTCTCTCCACATAGTTAAAAAACACTTTAACACAACGTCGCCTTCTAATCCTACCCCTGGTGTGGTCAATGTAGCTAAGATTAGTGTCCTGGCCGGTACACTCTGTGCTGATTCCCCTAACACTACACTTTGTCCTGAGGAATCTGTATCTTGGAGCTCTGTAGGAGGCTCTCCCTCTCTCTCTCTGTCTCTCTCTCGCTCGCTCTCTCTCTCTGTCTCCCTCTCTCTCACCTTCTCCCTTTCTCTGTCTCTCTCTCGCTCTCTCTCTCTGTCTCCCTCTCTCTCACTCCCCTCTCTCTCCTTCTCCCTTTCTCTATCCCTCTCTCTCCTTCTCCCTCTCTCTATACCTCTCTCTCCTTCTCTCCCTCTCTCTCTCTCTGTCTCTCTCTCTGTCTCTCTCTCTGTCTCTCTCTCTATCCCTCTCTCTATCCCTCTCTCTATCCCTCTCTCTATCCCTCTCTCTCATTCTCTCTCCCTCTCTCTCATTCTCTCTCCCTCTCTCTCATTCTCTCTCCCTCTCTCCCTCTCTCCCTCTCTCTATCCCTCTTTCTCCTTCTCTCTCCCTCTCTCTCTCTGAGACCACAGCCCTACCTGCCTGACTGCCACTCTCTCTGATGTCAAATGAGGCTGTCTGCACAGATGACAGAGTTGCTGTGGAGAAACAACAGTCCCAGTCATTTTGCATCATTCTCTACCTTTCTATGGAGGCTACTGCTGCTGCTTCTGTTGCTGTGAGAATACCAATTATAGTAATAGTCTGTCTGCAACACAATAACCACCAACGTCAGCTGGACTGTGTGTGTATGACACCTTGATTTAAAACCATTCTCGTAATGATCTAGTTTTTAGATGCTGCCTCAACGTATTGACCAAATTGTATGATTTATCACTCATTTAAATTCCTGGCTCTGCCAAGTTGAGATGGATAGCAGAGAGAAAAGTGCCTTGTCGCCTGTTTAAACATCTGCTAGGTGAACATAGTAGAATACAATATGCCTTGTGGTCCGTCAGCTCATCATTACATGAAACAAAACCATTCAAATGTCTAACTTCCTCAGGCTTATTTGGGGTCATTGGTATGGATTTGTTATGCTTATACAGGGTTTGTGTGTGTGTGTGTGTGTGTGTGTGTGTGTGTTGGTGTCCAGTTCTGCTTACCTTGTCAAATGTAACGGCTTTGTCAGCTGAAAACCGATACTTACAAAGAGAAAAAAATCCCATCTTTAGTTTCATCTGGATTTAGAGGATCAAAGCATGGCATGTACCCTTTCTAAAATAACATTTATTTGACATATTTGCAATTTCTTTTCCGGTCCCCCACGTATCTTGTAGACTATTGATTGGGGGGGAAATATAGTCAGTTACATATCGGGATATTATTTTTGACGATATATCACAATTGTTGCGATACTTGGCTGTACTTGCATCAAAACGCCAGTATTTTTCCTTCATAGTTTGTTCTCTGTTTCTTTATAAATAGGGAGCCAATGTGTTTTAAGCACCATGACTGATCAAAACTATTTTTCTCCTGGCTCTCTCTGGTCCCTCTGCAGCAATATGAGCACTATATTTTGGCCCATTCCTCCAGAGCTGGTATAACTGAGTCAGGTTTGTAGGCCTCAATGCTCGCACACACTTTTTCAGTTCTGCCCACACATTTTCTATGGGATTGAGGTCAGGGCTTTGTGATGGCCACTCCAATACCTTAACTTTGTTATCCTTAAGCCATTTTGATCACAACTTTGGAAGTATGCTTGGGGTCAGTACCCATTTGGAAGACCCATTTGCGACCAAGCTTTAACTTCCTGACTGATGTCTTGAGACGTTGCTTCAATGTATCCACATAATTTTCTTTCCTCATGATGCCATCTATTTTGTGAAGTGCACCAGTCCCTCCTGCAGCAAAGCACCCCCACAACATGATGCTCCCACCCCTGTACTTCACGGTTGGGATGGTGTTCTTCAGCTTGCAAGTCTCCCCCTTTTTCCTCCAAACATAACGATGGTCATTATGGCCAAACAGTCCTATTTTTGTTTCATCAGACCAGAGGACCTTTCTCCAAAAAGTACGATCGTTGTCCCCATGTGCAGTTGCAAACCGTAGTCTAGCTTTTTTATGGCGGTTTTGGAGCAGTGGCTTCTTCCTTGCTGAGCGGCCTTTCAGGTTGTCGATATAGGACTTGTTTTACTGTGGATATAGATACTTTTGTACCTGTTTCCTCCAGCATCTTCACAAGGTCCTTTGCTGTTGTTCTGGGATTGATTTGCACTTTTCGCACCAAAGTACGTTAATCTCTAGGAGACAGCGCGCATCTCCTTCCTGAGTGGTATGACGGCTGCGTGGTCCCATGGTGTTTATACTTGCGTACTATTGTTTGTACAGATGAACGTGGTACCTTCAGGCGTTTGGAAATTGCTCCCAAGGATGAAACAGACTTGTGGAGGCCTACAATTTTTTTTTCTGAGGTCTTGGCTGATTTCTTTTGATTTTCCCATGATGACAAGCAAAGAGGCACTGAGTTTGAAGGTAGGCCTTGAAATATATCCACAGGTACACCTCCAATTGACTCAAATGATGTCAATTAGCCTATCAGAAGCTTCTAAAGCCATGACATCATTTTCTGGAATTTTTCAAGCTGTTTAAAGGCACAGTCAACTTAGTGTATGTAAACTTCTGACCCACTGGAATTGTTATACAGTGAATTATAAGTGAAATAATCTGTCTGTAAACAATTGTTGGAAAAATTACCTGTGTCATACACAAAGTAGATGTCTTAACCGACTTGCCAAAACTATAGTTTGTTAACAAGAAATGTGTGCAGTGGTTGAAAAGCGAGTTTTAATGACTCCAACCTAAGTGTATGTAGAATTACACTACATTTTTATTTTTTGAAATTTATTTGACCTTTATTTAACTAACAAGTCAGTTAAGAAAAAAAATATTATTTTCAATGACGGCATAGGAACAGCTGCTTGTTCAGGGACAGAACGACTACATATCGAATCACACTATACATATAGAATCACACTACATATAGAATCACACTATACATATAGAATCACACTACATATAGAATCACACTATACATATAGAATCACACTACATGTAGAATCACTCTACATATAGAATCACACTACATATAGAATCACACTACATATAGAATCACACTATACATATAGAATCACACCACATATAGAATCACACTATACATATACAATCACACTACATATTGAATCACATAATACATATAGAATCAAATTACATATAGAATCACACCACATATAGAATCACACCACATATAGAATCACACTATACATATAGAATCACACTATACATATAGAATGACACTACATATAGAATCACACCACATATAGATTCACACCACATATAGAATCACACTATACATATAGAATCACACTATACATATACAATCACACCACATATAGAATCACACTACATATAGAATCACACTACATATAAAATCACACTAAACATATAGAATCACACTATTCATAGAATCACACTATGCATATAATCACACTACATATAGAATCAGAATACATATATAATCACACTACATATAGAATCACACTACATATAGAATCACACTATACATAGAATCACACTATACATATAGAATCACACTATGCATATAATCACACCACATACAGAATCACAATACATATAGAATCACACTACATATAGAATCACACTATACATATAGAATCACACTATACATATAGAATCACACTATACATACAGAATCACACTACATATAGAATCACACTATACATATAGAATCACACTACATATAGAATCACACCACATATAGAATCACAATACATATAGAATCACACTACATATAGAATCACACTATACATACAGAATCACACTATACACATAGAATCACACTACATATAGAATCACACTACATATAGAATCACACCACATATAGAATCACACTACATATAGAATCACACTACATATAGAATCACACTACATATAGAATCACACTACATGTTGAATCGTGAGAATTGCAATACATATCGTATCGATATATAAAGTATGGTGATAATATCGTATTTTGAGGTCCCTGGCATTTCCCAGCCCTAGAAAACACTCTATGGAATGTAGCTTTTTGTTATTGACTAATTAAAATGGTCTATGCGTAGAGATAATGATTACTGAGTATGTACTTATTTCCATTCTGGTTGGCTCAGTTGGTAGAGCATGGCACTTGCAACACCCGAGTTGTTGGTTTGATTTTATTACTGGTGTAATAGCGAAGACTGTCCAGTTGGGGGTGCTGTGGGGTAAGACTTAGCTCCAGTATGTTCTTTCTAGCAGCCTCACACAGACAGGTTGTATGGAACAGCTGGGTTTGACAACAAAAGACAACATTAAAGGATAAGCTATGATATCTGTTTCACTTCTCCCCAGGGGCCCACACCCTGGAAGAGATGATTGTGATTTCTCTTGTGTGTGCGTGCGTGCCTGCTTGCTTACCTGTGATGGGTACTAACTTCTAAACTTAACATGAATAAGGATATTTCATATTTGATCCTATTAGAACTGAGAGAGAAAGGGGAAAGTTTCCATTCTGTCAGAACATGTTATTGTTCTACACCAGGTATGCTATGGAGAGGACAAGGGCCGCAGTCTGGTTCAAGTCAGCAAGACAGCCGTGAATTGGGGAGGAGTGAGGAATTTTGGCCAAGGTCAGGTCAGATGAAGTGAGAGAGAACATGCATCACTAAAGTCCTGTCTAGCAACAGAGATGTATTGGCAGGCCAGATGTGTAAGGAGGGGACTCAGCATGGAAGGATGGTTTAAATATATGTGCTTGTGTAAATATGGCTTTGTCTTATGCAGCTGTGTGACCCAGTGGGTGAATAAACATGGTTTGAGCTTCACTAGTCCTCCATGAGTTCTACTCTGTTTGTCAGAACCTAACACCTGCCATCCTACATGTGTGTATTTGGTTTTGGTTGATACAAATATCTCTGTAAGAACCTCAGTAATAATCATTCACTGTGTATACAATGAGTCCAGCCCACAGAATGGCATCCAATTGGCTGTAGAGAAAGCAAATAGAAGGCTGTTCATGCAGTGAAATGAGCTGAGGGATTGAGACCTCTACATTTACGTCATTTAGCAGACGCTCTTATCCAGAGCGACTTACAGTAGTGAATGCATACATTTCATACATTTGTTTTGTGCTGGTCCCCCGTGGGAATCAAACACACAACCCTGGCGTTGCAGACACCATGCTCTACCAACTGAGCTACAGGGCTCTATCCAACTGTGAGATCTGACCAGCCAGTTAAACTCAAGGCTTCGGATGCGATTTAAACCTGACACTGAAGGGCATGAAGGTCAGCTGTTAAAAGGTCCTACAAAGCTAATAAAGAAATATCTTTGTTTGCTCGACTATGAGCCTGATGACATATTATATCTGGCTTTACCTTATTGAAAATGCATGGACGCTCATATAAAGCATCTCCCAATGACAGTAAAGTAGAGCACCTTTGTTTGTTTAATGAGGGGCAGTGTCTGTGTCTTCTCCTGTTGCACTGACACAGTTGTCATGGTGATGGGATTATCATAGGGGCGCAGGCAGAGTCAGCGGGAGGCGGTACACTGCCTGATCCCCAGAATGCCCTTAGCCCCCGCCAGGGAAACGTCCAGATTTTTCTTCTGTCAGCAGTAGCGGGGTAAAAACAACAGGTCTCTGTGTACAGTGAGCTGGCCATATGGTGTTGCTATTAAGCTCCCTGTGCAGAAAGCTAAACCAGGCCTGCAGGCAGACAGACCAGGCAGGCAGACAGACCAGGCAGGCAGGCAGACCAGGCAGGCAGGCAGACCAGGCAGGCAGGCAGACCAGGCAGGCAGACAGACCAGGAAGGCAGGCAGACCAGGCAGGCAGACCAGGCAGACAGACCAGGCAGGCAGACAGACAGACCAGGCAGGCAGGCAGACAGACCAGGCAAGCAGGCAGACAGACCAAGCAGGTAGACAGACCAGTCAAACAGACAAGGTAGGCAGGCAGACCGACCAGCAGCCAGACAGACCAAGCAGACAGACAGACCAGGCCGGGAACCCGCTCATTCAACACATTTACTGAAGAGAGGAGGAGCAGGAAGGAGGAGGCTGTCTATTCTGAATGTTGTGTGGTGATCTGTCTGGTGCCCAGAGCTGCCAAGGCATTACCCAGGTGTGTGTTACGCAGAGTGGAAGAGGAGAAGTTCAGTAGCTGTCAGACTCAGGCTGGTTCCCAGACTTGTCCTCTACAAAATCATCAGCAGACTCCATCACCATCATCTACCATCCTCTGACCAGCTCCCTCCACTCAAGCCATGAACTGACTCTATCTGCAGAGGATGCAGCACTCAAGCCATGAACTGACTCTATCTGCAGAGGATGCAGCACTCAAGCCATGAACTGACTCTATCTGCAGAGGATGCAGCACTCAAGACTTGGCCTCTATTTGTTGACCCAGCCATGATATATTGCTTGTTTTGTCCACTTATGAAGTGCTTTGAGATGTCTATTATGAAAGAAGTTTAATAAATTATTATTTAAGTTAGTGTTGCTACTCTATCTCTCTCTCTTTCTCTATCCCTCTGTCTCTCTCTATCCATCCCTCTATCGCTTTCTTTCTCGCTCTCTCTCTCTTTCTCTCGCAGAGGCACAAAAGTGGGCATACAACCACTGCATTGGAGATTTAGATCATAATTTGATCCAACACTCAAAAAGCTCAACCATGTGCCTATCCTAATGCTTGAGTTCCCAAGGACTTAGTGATGAGAACACTTCTATTCTGTACAGTACCACCATCGTTCCCCACTGTAAGCTTCAGTAGGGATCCTGATTGAATATTTAGACAGCTAAGCCTGATGCTGCTCTATAGAATCATGTAGTAAGAGGGAATGACTGAATGGGAGAGAAACAGCTGTTTGGGCTCAGACACTCAGACACAGCACACCCTCTAAACCCTGTTCTGTTTGGGCTCAGACACAGCACACCCTCTAAACCCTGTTCTGTTTGGGCTCAGACACAGAACACCCTCTAAACCCTGTTCTGTTTGGGCTCAGACACAGCACACCCTCTAAACCCTGTTCTGTTTGGGCTCAGACACAGCACACCCTCTAAACCCTGTTCTGTTTGGTCTCAGACACTCAGACACAGAACACCCTCTAAACCCTGTTCTGTTTGGGCTCAGACACAGCACACCCTCTAAACCCTGTTCTGTTTGGGCTCAGACACTCAGACACAGAACACCCTCTAAACCTTGTTCTGTTTGGGCTCAGACACTCAGACACAGCATATTGAGAGAGTAGTTGTACCTGCAGGCAACAGAGACTACGGAGTGTGTTGCCATCTAGATGTCAGTAGAACTGCGCTGGGCTCTTCAGACATTATGTATTGTGTACATTCTATTTGGGAGCCTCTATGTTCAGTGTTCAGTGTTCTGTGCTGCAGTTGGAGGGGAGCCGTGCTGGGTGTCTAGGGAGCTGCCTGTGCCTGGCTTGTTCCAAGTCTTTTACTAACTAGTCCTCCTGGGTCCTCCCGAATCCTGCTCACAGGTGATAGATATCTCTGTCACAGGCTTACCAGCACTGTCATATGTGGTATGATTTCAGACACAGCCCTGGACAGTATAGGAATATTCAATGTCTTTGCAAGACAGGTTGAATTAGATGTCACATAATTCACCTCACCACACTAGGCCATCGGTAGGCCCATCTTACAGGTATTGATTTGAGGAACAGAAAAGGGTTTTCCATGGTTCACAGCTGATGCACAGGAGCTTTTTCATTAGAGATCAAATGCAGTGTATCAAGTCTTCCTGGCCTACTTATAGACAACAGTCTCTGGCAGTATCTGGTCTACTGCCAGTCCTTGTCGTAGTGGTTCTTTCACAGAGAGGGCTCATTTCCTCAGAGAATGATCAAAAACAGATGAAACAAAAGGTTAAGTCATACAGTTAAATTGTCTTTGTTCAGAAATGTTTACCTGAAATTGATTGCTACCTTTAAGTAATCTTTTGCTACGTTTTTTAAACTACTTTGTATTTCTCCGTTTTGTGCACAACAGGAAGTATGTGTCATTTCACTATGAATGAATTATTTAATGCGAGTCAAGGACCTTTTTTTCTATCTAAGGATTAGGCTTTGGCTATTGATTTCTGGCTTGCATGGAACTAGAAATAAAGAGAATAAAGGGTAGGATAGGAAAGCATTAATTAAGCGTAGAAATGAACTGGTCATGTGACATCTGTCAATGAGTCAAATGTACTGATGAATGTTGCGTCTTGCGAGATAGGCAGAGATTAAAGAGCGAGAGAGGACTCCGTCATCATCTGATCTGGCCCGGATGAATCACAGATATAGGGCCTCTCTCTCACGAGGACAGTTATTTCCCCAGGTCTTTGCTGTAAATGACAATGTAATCCCAGTCAACTCACCTGGTAAAATAATAAATAAAATACAATTAAAATGACACACAAACCCACTATACAGGAGTAGGCTATAGGGAAAAGACAAATCCTTTGAGCCATACATGTGAAATGCATGCTGGTATTATTATGACATGGCATGGTCATAAATAATGTCTGAATTATTTTACATTTGGTATCCAGCGTGTACAGTTGGCCCACACAGAACTGTGTTTGACAGAAATATCAAAAACCTAAACCATATTAGTGTATGTTGTATGTGATTCTGCAATGCTATTGTTGCTGTTTTTATGGATCCCAGCCCAGGACTAAAACAATGATTGTCACTGGGGACTAGTAAAACTACACATTTCACTGCATCTATCTGGTGTATGTGACAGTAAAACATAATATTTTATTTGTATTTTTTAGGTTTCTTAAAATAAACTAGAAACATTCTGTAAGTAATATGGCATCCTATTTTACAACTGTTGAAAGAGAGAGAGAATGTTTCTATTGGTATTCTATCATGTAGATTCCCTGTAAACAACACAGCATTCATCATCATCGTCGTCCAGAAGAGAATTCAGTCTAGATATTCTGCCTTCTCTTTTGCATGATGATAACTATACCTCCTACTCATGGGGATCATCATCAGAGAGAGACAGAGAGAGAGACAGAGAGAGAGACACAGAGAGTCTATTCATTGATTACATGTGAGGGTGTGTGAGAGAAACAGTTGATTCATTGATTACCTGAGAGAGAGAGAGAGAGAGAGCGTTTGGAAAGTATTCAGACACCTTGACTTTTTCCACATTCTGTTACGTTACAGCCTTATTCAAAATGGCTTACATTTTTTCCCCTCAACAATTTAACACAGTACCTCATAATGACAAAGCAAATGTATTGATAAAAAAACTGAAATATGACATTTGCATAAGTATTCAGACCCTTTACTCAGTACTTTGTTGAAGCACCTTTGGCAGCGACTACAGCCTTGAGTCTTCTTGGGTATGATGCTACAAGCTTGGCATATCTGTATTTGGGGAGTTTCTTCCATTCTTCTCTGCAGATCCTCTCAAACTCTGCAGGTTGGATGGGGAGCGTTGCTGCACAGCTATTTTCAGGTCTCTACAGAGATGTTCGATCGGGTTCAAGTCTGGGCTCTGGCTGGGCCACTCAAGGACATTCAGAGACTTGTCCCGAAACCACTCCTGCGTTATCTTGGCTGTGTGCTTAGGCTGTTGGAAGGTGAACCTTCGCTCTGGAGCAGGTTTTCATCAAGGATCTCTCTGTACTTTGCTCCATTCATCTTTCCCTCTATCCTGACTAGTCTCCCAGTCCCTGCCACTGAAAAACATCCCCACAGCATGATGCTCCCACCATCATGCTTCACCGTAGGGATGGTGCCAGGTTTCCTCCAGATGTGACACTTGGCGTTCAGGCCAAAGAGTTCAATCTTGGTTTCATCAGACCAGAGAATCTTGTTCCTCATGGTCTGAGAGTCCTTTAGGTGCCTTTTGGCAAACTCCAAGCGTCTGTCATGTGCCTTTTGCTGAGGAGTGGCTTCTGTCTGGCCACTCTACTATAAAGGCCTGATTTGGTGGAGTGCTGCAGAGATGGTTGTCCTTCTGGAAGGTTCTCCCATCTCCACAGAGGAACTCTGGAGCTCTGACAGAACTCCAGAGTTCTCCTCCGATTGCTCAGTTTAGCCGGGCGGCCAGCTCTAGGAAGAGTCTTGGTGATTCCAAACTTCTTCCATTTAAGAATGATGAAGGCCACTGTGTTCTTGGGGACCTTCAATGCTGCAGAAATGTTTTGGTACCCTTCCCCAGACCCTTCCCCAGATCTGTGCCTTGACACAATCCTGTCTCTGAGCTCTACACACAATTCATTCGACATCATGGCTTGGTTTTTGCTCTGACATGCACTGTCAACTGTGGGACCTTATATAGACAGGTGTGTGCCTTTCCAAATCATGTCCAACCAATTGAATTTACCACAGGTGGACTCCAATCAAATTGTAGAAACATCTCAAGGATGATCAATGGAAACAGGATGCACCTGAGATCAATTTAAATTTTAGCAAAGGGTCTGAATACTCATATAAATAAGGTATTTCAGTTTTTTGTTCTGGCCCAATCCATTGGTTTCTGGGACCAATCAGATCCAGACTCATTGCGGAGAAGAAAGGAATGTCTGTGAGCGTTGCGTAGCGTTTGGCCAGAGCAAGGAGTTTGTGAAGCCAGGCTCACCATGTATCTCTTCCCCCTCCACCCTCTCTCACACCCTTCTTCCCATCCTTGTCTTCCTCTCTTCTATTTTACTCTATCTCGCAGCTCCGGTCTGAACCCCCTACTGCCTGAAATAGATGAGTTGGCTCTCTTCCAAACAGCAGTTTGTGCAGCATATTGAGGTGTCTCAGTGGCAAAACTGATTTTCTAAATCATTCCCCTCTCGTTGCTAATTCAGACTGCTATTAAAACATTCTCCACAACAGAACCTCTGAAACCTCAACACCTGAACAGAATACATCTCCAATAATACCCTTATAATCATTCTATAATTTTACCATTCTTTTCTTCAGAATAGGTCTGTGCCTGAGTAACTACACTTTTAGAAAAAAGGGTTCCAAAAGGGTACTTTTGTTGTCCCCATAGGAGAACCCTTTTTGGTTCCTGGCAGAACCATTTTTGGTTACAGGTAGAACCCTTTTGGGTTTCATGTAGGGGTTTCATGTAGAACCCTCTGTTGAAAGGGTTCTACTTGGAACCCGAAAGGGTTCTACCTGGAACCAAAAAGGGTTCTTCAAAGGGTTCTCCTATGGGGACAGCTGAAGAACCATTTAAGGTTCTAGATAGTAAAAAAGTTGCTAAGAGTGTACACTAAACAGTCCTGTTTCCCAGTTATTCAGGGGGGCAGTTGTGACAGTTCTGCAGTCAGTCATGTCTTGTTGGAACACATTGTTCTATACAATACAATGACTCTGTTAGCTGATCCCAGGTCAGAGTCCTATGTGGACAGCCGAATAACCCTGCACTACTGTATTAGCCCAGTCTTAAGAGCAGGATGGATGGCTAGTAAGCATAGCACTGCACAGCTAGGCCTGTGGAGCTGTGGACCTAGCTACTTCCCCTGGTTGAGCAGAGCACACGGACTGGGGTGCTGGCTCTGGGCTCGGTTTGGATGGAGGACGGCCAGGCAATGGAGAGATGGAGAGATGGAGAGAGAGAGAGAAGGGGGGATGGGAGAGAGGAAACACAACACACCAGTATTATTCCCCGTAGCCACTGCAGCAGCAGCCAGGAGCCAGGAGGACACAGAGGGCAGGTTGAATGACAGAGACAATTTGGAGGCAGACTCTGTCCATGCATGTTCTCTGTGGAGGACAACACTGTGTGTTCTCATCAGGCTCCATCCCCAGGCCATGGATTATGACACCATCTACAAGAGAGATTGTGTGATAAAATAAAGCCATTACTGTCTGGGTGTTTCTGTCTGGGTGTTTCTCATTCTCAGTGCTTGAAGCAGGTGTCCCATTATAATAGAATGTAATGTGCTGGAATACTCTGCATTATACACTCCAATGACTGATGTAATGATGATTCTGAGATCACACTTAGGTGTGTGTGCACACACACACAAACACACACAGTAGGCCTGGGAATTGCCAGGGACCTCACAAGACGATATTATCACTATACTTAGGTGCCGATACGATATGTTCTGTGATTCTATATGTATAGTGATTCTATATGTGGTGTGATTCTATATGTATAGTGGGATTCTATATGTGGTGTGATTCTATATGTATAGTGTGATTCTATATGTAGTGTGATTCTGTATGTAGTGTGATTCTGTATGTAGTGTGATTCTGTATGTAGTGTGATTCTATATGTAGTGTGATTCTATATGTAGTGTGATTCTGTATGTAGTGTGATTCTATATGTATTGTGATTCTGTATGTAGTGTGATTCTGTATGTAGTGTGATTCTATATGTAGTGTGATTCTATATGTAGTGTGATTCTATATGTAGTGTGATTCTATATGTATAGTGTGATTCTATATGTAGTGTGATTCTGTATGTAGTGTGATTCTATATGTATTGTGATTCTATATGTATAGTGTGATTCTATAAGTAGTGTGATTCTATATGTAGTGTGATTCTGTATGTAGTGTGATTCTATATGTAGTGTGATTCTATATGTATAGTGTGATTCTATATGTATAGTGTGATTCTATATGTATAGTGTGATTCTATATGTAGTGTGATTCTGTATGTATAGTGTGATTCTATATGTGCTGTGATTCTATATGTAGTGTGATTCTATATATGTAGTGTGATTCTATATGTATAGTGTGATTCTATATGTATAGTGTGATTCTATATTTATAGTGTGATTCTATATGTATAGTGTGATTCTATATGTATAGTGTGATTCTATATGTATAGTGTGATTCTGTATGTATAGTGTGATTCTATATGTAGTGTGATTCTGTATGTATAGTGTGATTCTATATGTAGTGTGATTCTATATGTGGTGTGATTCTATATGTAGTGTGATTCTATATGTAGTGTGATTCTATATGTATAGTGTGATTCTATATGTATAGTGTGATTCTATATTTATAGTGTGATTCTATATGTATAGTGTGATTCTATGTATATAGTGATTCTATATGTAGTGTGATTCTATAAGTAGTGTGATTCTATATGTAGTGTGATTCTGTAGTGTGATTCTATATGTAGTGTAATTCTATAAGTAGTGTGATTCTATATGTAGTGTGATTCTGTAGTGTGATTCTATATGTAGTGTAATTCTATATGTAGTTTGATTCTACATGTAGTGTGATTCTATATGTAGTGTGATTCTATATGTAGTGTGATTCTATATGTAGTGTGATTCTATATGTAGTGTGATTCTATATGTAGTGTGATTCTATATGTAGTGTGATTCTATATGTATAGTGTGATTCAATATGTAGTGTGATTCTATATGTATAGTGTGATTCTATATGTATAGTGTGATTCTATATGTATTGTGATTCTATATGTATAGTGTGATTCTATAAGTAGTGTGATTCTATATGTAGTGTGATTCTGTATGTAGTGTGATTCTGTATGTAGTGTGATTCTATATGTATAGTGTGATTCAATATGTAGTGTGATTTTATATGTATAGTGTGATTCTATATGTATAGTGTGATTCTATATGTAGTGTGATTCTATATGTATTGTGATTCTATATGTATAGTGTGATTCTATATGTATAGTGTGATTCTATATGTAGTGTGATTCTATATGTATTGTGATTCTATATGTATAGTGTGATTCTATATGTATAGTGTGATTCTATATGTAGTGTGATTCTATATGTATAGTGTGATTCTGTATGTATAGTGTGATTCTGTATGTATAGTGTGATTCTATATGTAGTGTGATTCTATATGTATAGTGTGATTCTATATGTAGTGTGATTCTGTATGTATAGTGTGATTCTATATGTGGTGTGATTCCATATGTAGTGTGATTCTATATGTATAGTGTGATTCTATATGTATAGTGTGATTCTATATTTATAGTGTGATTCTATATGTATAGTGTGATTCTGTATGTATAGTGTGATTCTATATGTAGTGTGATTCTGTATGTATAGTGTGATTCTATATGTAGTGTGATTCTATATGTAGTGTGATTCTATATGAATAGTGTGATTCTATATATGTAGTGTGATTCTATATGTATAGTGTGATTCTATATGTATAGTGTGATTCTATATTTATAGTGTGATTCTATATGTATAGTGTGATTCTGTATGTTGTGTGATTCTATATGTAGTGTGATTCTATATGTATAATGTGATTCTATATGTATAGTGTGATTCTATATGTAGTGTGATTCTACATGTAGTGTGATTCTATATGTGTAGTGTTATTCTATATGTATAGTGTGATTCTATATGTATAGTGTGATTCTATATGTATAGTGTGATTCTATATGTAGTGTGATTCTATATGTAGTGTGATTCTATATGTATAATGTGATTCTATATGTATAGTGTGATTCTATATGTGGTGTGATTCTATATGTATAGTGTGATTCTATATGTAGTGTGATTCTATATGTAGTGTGATTCTATATGTATAGTGTGATTCTATATGTAGTGTGATTCTATATGTAGTGTGATTCTATATGTATAATGTGATTCTATATGTATAGTGTGATTCTATATGTGGTGTGATTCTATATGTATAGTGTGATTCTATATATAATGTGATTCTATATGTAGTGTGATTCTATATGTATAGTGTGATTCTATATGTAGTGTGATTCTACATGTATAGTGTGATTCTATATGTGGTGTGATTCTATATTTGGTGTGATTCTATATGTAGTGTGATTCTATATGTATAGTGTGATTCTATATGTAGTGTGATTCTATATGTATAATGTGATTCTATATGTAGTGGGATTCTATATGTATTGTGATTCTATATGTAGTGTGATTCTATATGTAGTGTGATTCTATATGTAGTGTGATTCTATATGTATTGTAATTCTATATGTATTGTGATTCTATATGTAGTGTGATTCTATATGTAGTGTGATTCTATATGTAGTGGGATTCTATATGTATTGTAATCCTATATGTATTGTGATTCTATATGTAGTGTGATTCTATATGTATTGTGATTCTATATGTAGTGTGATTCTATATGTAGTGTGATTCTATATGTATTGTAATTCTATATGTATTGTGATTCTGTATGTAGTGTGATTCTATATGTATAGTGTGATTCAATATGTAGTTTGATTCTATATGTATAGTGTGATTCTATATGTAGTGTGATTCTATATGTATTGTGATTCTATATGTATAGTGTGATTCTATATGTATAGTGTGATTATATATGTGGTGTGATTCTGTATGTATAGTGTTATTCTATATGTGTAGTGTGATTCTATATGTATAGTGTGATTCTATATGTATAGTGTGATTCTATATGTAGTGTGATTCTATATGTATAGTGTGATTCTATATGTGGTGTGATTCTATATGTATAGTGTGATTCTATATGTATAGTGTGATTCTATATGTATAGTGTGATTCTATATGTGGTGTGATTCTATATGTTGTGTGATTCTATATGTAGTGTGATTCTATTTGTAGTGTGATTCTATATGTAGTGTGATTCTATATGTAGTGTGATTCTATATGTAGTGTGATTCTATATTTGGTGTGATTCTATATGTAGTGTGATTCTATATGTATAGTGTGATTCTATATGTATAATGTGATTCTATATGTATAGTGTGATTCTATATGTAGTGTGATTCTATATGTAGTGTGATTCTATATGTAGTGTGATTCTATATGTATTGTAATTCTATATGTATTGTGATTCTGTATGTAGTGTGATTCTATATGTATAGTGTGATTCTATATGTATAGTGTGATTCTATATGTAGTGTGATTCTATATGTATTGTGATTCTATATGTATTGTGATTCTATATGTATAGTGTGATTATATATGTAGTGTGATTCTACATGTAGTGTGATTCTATATGTGTAGTGTGATTCTATATGTATAGTGTGATTCTATATGTAGTGTGATTCTATATGTATAGTGTGATTCTATATGTGGTGTGATTCTATGTGTATAGTGTGATTCTATATGTAGTGTGATTCTATATGTAGTGTGATTCTATATGTAGTGTGATTCTATATGTAGTGTGATTCTGTATGTATCGTGTGATTCTATATGTAGTGTGATTCTATATGTATAGTGTGATTCTATATGTAGTGTGATTCTATATGTATAGTGTGATTCTATATTTATAGTGTGATTCTATATGTGGTGTGATTCTATATGTATAATGTGATTCTATATGTGGTGTGATTCTATATGTAGTGTGATTCTATATGTAGTGTAATTCTATATGTATTGTAATTCTATATGTATTGTGATTCTGTATGTAGTGTGATTCTATATGTATAGTGTGATTCTATATGTATAGTGTGATTCTATATGTAGTGTGATTCTATATGTATTGTGATTCTATATGTATAGTGTGATTCTATATGTATAGTGTGATTATATATGTAGTGTGATTCTACATGTAGTGTGATTCTATATGTGTAGTGTGATTCTATATGTATAGTGTGATTCTATATGTAGTGTGATTCTATATGTATAGTGTGATTCTATATGTGGTGTGATTCTATATGTATAGTGTGATTCTATATGTAGTGTGATTCTATATGTAGTGTGATTCTATATGTAGTGTGATTCTGTATGTATCGTGTGATTCTATATGTAGTGTGATTCTATATGTATAGTGTGATTCTATATGTAGTGTGATTCTATATGTATAGTGTGATTCTATATGTAGTGTGATTCTATATGTATAGTGTGATTCTATATGTAGTGTAATTCTATATGTAGTTTGATTCTACATGTAGTGTGATTCTATATGTAGTGTGATTCTATATGTAGTGTGATTCTATATGTAGTGTGATTCTATATGTAGTGTGATTCTATATGTAGTGTGATTCTATATGTATAGTGTGATTCAATATGTAGTGTGATTCTATATGTATAGTGTGATTCTATATGTATAGTGTGATTCTATATGTATTGTGATTCTATATGTATAGTGTGATTCTATAAGTAGTGTGATTCTATATGTAGTGTGATTCTGTATGTAGTGTGATTCTGTATGTAGTGTGATTCTATATGTATAGTGTGATTCAATATGTAGTGTGATTTTATATGTATAGTGTGATTCTATATGTATAGTGTGATTCTATATGTAGTGTGATTCTATATGTATTGTGATTCTATATGTATAGTGTGATTCTATATGTATAGTGTGATTCTATATGTAGTGTGATTCTATATGTATTGTGATTCTATATGTATAGTGTGATTCTATATGTATAGTGTGATTCTATATGTAGTGTGATTCTATATGTATAGTGTGATTCTGTATGTATAGTGTGATTCTGTATGTATAGTGTGATTCTATATGTAGTGTGATTCTATATGTATAGTGTGATTCTATATGTAGTGTGATTCTGTATGTATAGTGTGATTCTATATGTGGTGTGATTCCATATGTAGTGTGATTCTATATGTATAGTGTGATTCTATATGTATAGTGTGATTCTATATTTATAGTGTGATTCTATATGTATAGTGTGATTCTGTATGTATAGTGTGATTCTATATGTAGTGTGATTCTGTATGTATAGTGTGATTCTATATGTAGTGTGATTCTATATGTAGTGTGATTCTATATGAATAGTGTGATTCTATATATGTAGTGTGATTCTATATGTATAGTGTGATTCTATATGTATAGTGTGATTCTATATTTATAGTGTGATTCTATATGTATAGTGTGATTCTGTATGTTGTGTGATTCTATATGTAGTGTGATTCTATATGTATAATGTGATTCTATATGTATAGTGTGATTCTATATGTAGTGTGATTCTACATGTAGTGTGATTCTATATGTGTAGTGTTATTCTATATGTATAGTGTGATTCTATATGTATAGTGTGATTCTATATGTATAGTGTGATTCTATATGTAGTGTGATTCTATATGTAGTGTGATTCTATATGTATAATGTGATTCTATATGTATAGTGTGATTCTATATGTGGTGTGATTCTATATGTATAGTGTGATTCTATATGTAGTGTGATTCTATATGTAGTGTGATTCTATATGTATAGTGTGATTCTATATGTAGTGTGATTCTATATGTAGTGTGATTCTATATGTATAATGTGATTCTATATGTATAGTGTGATTCTATATGTGGTGTGATTCTATATGTATAGTGTGATTCTATATATAATGTGATTCTATATGTAGTGTGATTCTATATGTATAGTGTGATTCTATATGTAGTGTGATTCTACATGTATAGTGTGATTCTATATGTGGTGTGATTCTATATTTGGTGTGATTCTATATGTAGTGTGATTCTATATGTATAGTGTGATTCTATATGTAGTGTGATTCTATATGTATAATGTGATTCTATATGTAGTGGGATTCTATATGTATTGTGATTCTATATGTAGTGTGATTCTATATGTAGTGTGATTCTATATGTAGTGTGATTCTATATGTATTGTAATTCTATATGTATTGTGATTCTATATGTAGTGTGATTCTATATGTAGTGTGATTCTATATGTAGTGGGATTCTATATGTATTGTAATCCTATATGTATTGTGATTCTATATGTAGTGTGATTCTATATGTATTGTGATTCTATATGTAGTGTGATTCTATATGTAGTGTGATTCTATATGTATTGTAATTCTATATGTATTGTGATTCTGTATGTAGTGTGATTCTATATGTATAGTGTGATTCAATATGTAGTTTGATTCTATATGTATAGTGTGATTCTATATGTATAGTGTGATTCTATATGTAGTGTGATTCTATATGTATTGTGATTCTATATGTATAGTGTGATTCTATATGTATAGTGTGATTATATATGTGGTGTGATTCTGTATGTATAGTGTTATTCTATATGTGTAGTGTGATTCTATATGTATAGTGTGATTCTATATGTATAGTGTGATTCTATATGTAGTGTGATTCTATATGTATAGTGTGATTCTATATGTGGTGTGATTCTATATGTATAGTGTGATTCTATATGTATAGTGTGATTCTATATGTATAGTGTGATTCTATATGTGGTGTGATTCTATATGTGGTGTGATTCTATATGTAGTGTGATTCTATTTGTAGTGTGATTCTATATGTAGTGTGATTCTATATGTAGTGTGATTCTATATGTAGTGTGATTCTATATTTGGTGTGATTCTATATGTAGTGTGATTCTATATGTATAGTGTGATTCTATATGTATAATGTGATTCTATATGTATAGTGTGATTCTATATGTAGTGTGATTCTATATGTAGTGTGATTCTATA